>NW_020862818.1:0-41089 GCF_003713205.1 Coffea eugenioides | reverse complement strand
ACCGTAATTGCAGGTTTACAAATGACACTATGCTGTAATCAGTACAACTCAGTCTGTACAAGTCCAAATTCATTGATTCCAAATGCAGGCGGTAGCTAATACATCAAGATACATTTCATCAGAAGACCTCAACAACCAAATCCAAAGCAATTCCAGTCAAAACAGCCGATTACAGGCGCAGTTCGGCCATCCTGATGAACCCAGAACAGCAATAGTAATTTCGACATTTATCACTCTACACTACTCCAAATGACCTAAACTTTTACAGGCATCTGAAACACATCAATACCTATAACTTTCATGTTTTAAGCAAAGGCTAATTCGTCCTCTAACCATGAGATATAAAACCGGCCAGAATTGGGGATATAAAACCCTAACTTTCTCAAATTCCTTCCAAACCCAAAATTGCTTGCAATTACCAATCATGTACACCTACTAGAGTCATTACCCTTCATTACCAACCATCATAGATAACCACAACATCATGATCAAATTAAACCAGCAAAATCATCAATAAATTAAAAACTTCACCAATTCATCTCAAACCAAGAAATAAACCACAATTCATCACTTTAGCTACCACTAAGCACAACTTAAGCTTCATTAAGTGTAGGGGGAAGGTCAATCACCACTCAGCTAGTAAACAAGAGAGGGAGAGTTGTAGGACACCTTAGCTTCCTTGAACACTTCCACAAAATCACTTACTAGCACCAAATGGAGGGATTTTATGGAGTAGAAACAAATTTAAGCAATTGGTTTGGATGATTTGCACTAGATGGAAGCTTGAAAATTGGAGACGTTTTCTTTCTTTTCCTAGAGAGAGAGCCGGCCAAGAAGTTGAAGACAAGAATGAATTTTGTGTGATTTTTGAGATATTTAAGCAATTGGTCAAAAGTCAAGAAAATGAATAGTTGTCCTACAAGTGCCACCATTCACCAAGTGACACTTGTCACTACATTTAAAGCATTTCTATCCTTTAAGTCTCTCTCACATCAATCACATCTCATCCTCCACTTATCTCTTAACACCCGATAAATGTCAACCAGTATCCAAAACTTAACCTAATTGGTCGAATTTTTCCGAACTTTTCGCACTAGTGGGTCCCACGTTCAAAATACGCTCTTAATTTCTCAAAAACTATCCGATACTATGAAAATCATTTTAAAACTATCTTTGCTCATAAACTTTATCTGGGGAATTTTTCTAATAAAGAAAATGTAGAAAAGACGGGCGATTAAAAAAATAAACCCTAGAAAATTAGAAAATTTCCGGATTCACACACTTATACTTTTCGGGGCGTCACACAAGTAATAGATTCCAGCTCATTCAGTTCAGGCAAGAGAACGAGTGTGATAAAGTACACCCTCGTCTCTTTCAGAATAACAGAGTTCATAGTTATCCATGTCACACATTTCAAGTATAGATGAACCAATTAAACAACAATTCAGGGGAGTGGTACACTCACCATTTAAGGCGAAATAACATCCAGAATATCTTTCCGGGTAACACTCTCAATCACCGATGAACCCTAAGGTTAATCAAGAGAAAATATTACAGTTCCTCCAGCAAAAGTTAGGTGAATCGAAGTCAATTCAAATACTACTAGTACAAAGTATAAATATGATTTTGGAAGTGAAAAGAGTACATTTAAACCAAAGGACATGAGTAAAATATTTGGAAAACTTATGTTCGCTCGTAAAACTTTGAAATATCCATTTGAGTCGAAGAAATGAAGAAAACGTATTTCTATTAGTCGGAAATTTCATTTTTCCAAGTGCACAAGTTTTGGCCAGATTCGAACTTATATACCTCGATAAAAGAGGACGCAAATATCCTAGATGGTTCATATGGTATTCACTCTCAAATCGTTACCTAATCCTCGAGTGTAAATTTGGGCAGCACGCCCTTTGTATGTACCTATTTTCCAGCCATTTATGGCTTCATTATTTTTCTCAATCAATCCCAAAGTCATACACAATATAAATTCATCACAACAGCCATTCAATAGGCTCAAAGTCATTCAAGTACAAGATTTAGCTAGGAAAATGACCGCAAATGAGCTTTAAGCTAAGAAACCAAAAAGGCAGATTCACCGCTACTTAGCGTATCAGACATAACCGAAACTACGCTTATTGGATTGAAGTGCAAGTTATACCGTTTCGAAGCTAAGATAGAGGGATATAACTTTGATGCAAACTACTTAGTCCATCTCACCCTAACTAGGTCAAATTTAGCAAAACAACCCAGATTTACCAGTTCGAAGCTCACTGTGAAATTCAACTAGTAGTCCTGATTCATTCAATCATATCTCAGCACACACAACTCCGATTCATGTAATTCAAAATCCATTTGAAAGCTAAGATACAAGGCTATAATTCTTAAGCAGACACCGACACCCAATTCAGTAATATTCCTGGTCAAACTAACCACTTACACAGGCTGATTATCATTTTTGACAGAAACAGGGCAGCAGGGGTAATTTTGTCATTTCATAAGATACCCTACTCCGATTGAGCTGAAATTTTGTAGGCAGCTAGTTAACATCATTTTCTAAAACTTTCATATTTTAACCTAATCCTGATTCGGCCTCTAACATGCTCAAAGAAAACCGAACAGAACAGGGAAAAGTGGAACCCTAAAGCTGAAATTTCCGCACAAAACCGAAATTTTCCGCAAATAGCTACAATTAGCACTCCATAAGTTCATTCTAAACCATACCAAGCCATCATCCATGGCCAACCAACATTAAACATTTAAAAACAGAAAAATTATGAATAAAAATAACAATTCATCAATCGCTACTAAAAGTCATGAAATAACCCACAAAATCACCTCTTTAACTAACACAAATCACTAATTCAACATTAACACGACTAAAGAAAGCATTCCTTAGCTACTCACCTTACCAACTCAAGGAAAGAGACAACTTAGCACTTCTCCCTTCCAAACCACTCCACTAACTACCTCAATACTACTTAGCTAAGGGGTTTTATGGAGTAATTTCAAGTTTGATCGGTTGAATTAGAAGATTGAGCAAGATTGAGAGCAAGAGAGTTGAAGGTTTCCTTTCTTTTCCTTCTTGAGAGAGTCGGCCACAAGAGTGAAGCAAATGAAGATTTTTTATCAATTTTGGGATATTAGTAAAGTGCATGAATAGTGGTCAAAGTCCAAGATTAAATCACAAGGTGACACTTGTCACCTTTTTGGTTGATAATTATCCTTTTGTCTCTCCTATACTAATCCATCTAGGAAACCTCTAATTATCTCTTAGCACCTAGTAAATTACTCCCGCTATACAAAACTTAACCTAATTGGCCGAATTTACCGCACTTACTGCACTAGCGGGTACCACATCCGGTATTCACTCTTAATTTCTCAAAAACTAACTAATACTAGAAAACTAATTTAAAAACTATATTTATGCATAAAAATTATCTAGAAAATTTTCCTAATAAAGAAAATGCAGAAAAGGCGTGCAATTAAATAAAATAAAGCCTAGAAAATTAGAAAATTACGGGTTCTCACACCGTAGGAGTACTTACTTCTAGATCATATAGCAAACTAACAGGGGTGATATCAATTCCACACAAGAAATCAGGATTAACAAAGGAATGGGTGGCACCGGGGTCTATCAAAATCCTATCTAGACGGTGGAAGACAGGAATCGTACCTTCCACCACCTCCGCCGAATCAGGGACATGGCATTGCTCGACAGAATACACCCGAGCAGGCACCTTCGGTTTCACTCCTTCCACTTTCGACTGTTCCGAGGTAGCCTTCGATGATTGCGTAGTCCCTATTATCTCTCGAGATTGGACCGGACAATTGGCGATCTGGTGCTCCGCGCTCCCACAGCGTAAGCGCTTCCTCTCTTTCCTCCAACAATTGTTCTCCGCATGGTTTAGCTTCCCACAGAAACCACACGGGCCACGAGAAACAGTGGCTGAGCTCTCATGGGAAGCACTCCTCTGTTGACCTCGTCCAGTTTGGCCACCTCTTGGCTAAGTACCCCTGGCTGTACCCGGAAGTCATCCCCCTCCGGCTCCCCTTCCAAATTTGGGAGGGGTACTCTTATCCCCTTGAGTAGAACTACCTCCCGAGAGCCCACGTTTGCGAACCTGGAAGTTCCTCACTTGGAGCCTTGCGTTCTCAGCTCGCAAAGCCTTCTCAACTGCATCACTAAAAGTAGTGATTTGGGCTACATCCAAGTCCTTTTGGATTTCCACGTTAAGCCCCTGAATAAAACGTCTCACCGTCCTATGTTCCGTCAGAATAAGTTCAGGGGCAAATTTAGACAAGCGGGTAAACTGGCTCTCGTACTCGGCCACTGATTGGGTGCCTTGGCGAAGTCGGATGAACTCGTCTTCCTTCTTTTCCTGGATCAAAGGCGGGAAGTACTTGGCGTTAAACTCCCTTACGAAGTTCACCCACGTTCTTGGTGTCTGCTCTCTCTCCCATTTGGTTCGTATGATATTCCACCAAGAACGGGCGGCCCCTTCTAGTTGAAAGACCGTAAAAGTAACTTGCCTCTCTTCTGAATAGTGTAGAGCAGCAAAAATGTCTATCATCTTCTCCAACCACTATTCGGCCACGTCTGGATCGGGCCCTCCAAGAAACTTCGGTGGGGAAAATTTTTGAAACCTTTTGAGAGTTCGATCCTCGCTCTCTACATGATTTTCAGGGTTTCCGGGATTCCCGACGGGTGGGTTAGGGTTGTGCCCCTATTGTTGTACGACATGTGCTAGAAGATCAGTCATCCGCTGGATAGCAGCGGCTACCTGAGCGTTGGGATCAATTTGGGGTTCAGGGTTTGGTTCTAACATGGTTTCCCTAGTATCCCTATCAGTCGTGGATTGCCTACCACCACGTCCACGGCCTCGACCACTACGAGTGCCCTGCATCGATCGAAATCAATCTAAGGTTAAAATATACGTATAACGTTAAAGGGCACGCAACCCTTCACTTAATATAAACATGAACACTTAACCAAAACAAATACCACATAAGGAATTTAAACACATAGAGCATATATACATAGAACACATAACAGTAGCAAACAGTCATACAGCAATTCAGTCAAATATATACAAGGGAAAATCCTATGGAACAAAAGGGATCTTTCAAAAGTTCACTATACACCCTTGGTCAAAAGGCCAAACAGTTAACAGCAACTATCATCCTAGGTACCCCACACACGGGGTCAAAACACGGCCCAAGGAACTCTAATCTAGTTCCCAACTGAGCCCACGAATTCACTCCCATGACTAGTACTGGGCGTGACTCCTTCTCCAGGTGCCCCAACACCCGGAGCCTCCACTACGTGCAATTGCTCTCGAAGAGCATTCGTCCGCTCCCACTAGCTCCGTCCATAACCTATAAGAGATCCATAAATGATCACTTAGATGATATGATAGCACTGATTCATATGCGAACACAAATCCCTACGGATCTAAAAATCAGGTCCTAGTTTGCCCAGATTAACTCAAACCTAGGCTCTGATACCAACTGTGACAGCCCCACCTCCCCTTAAGGTGAACCAAAGGGTTCGACGGACCGCCTGCCCAGCTCTCGACAGGACTATGGAGACGAAACATACAAAACCTATCTAACTTGCAAGAGAAATTCCAAGAAAACGAAGAAACAAAATTTGCCGCAGATGAACAGTGCCGGCCACTTTACTATCCGGCCGGATTTTCGGTCGAATTCTTGGCCAGATAGGAAGCAGTGGCCAAAACCAAAAGGGATCAATACCCCTGTCAATCTGGCCGGTAATCCAGCCGAAAACTGGCCGGATGCAGGCCAGAGGCCAAACCCAAAATTTTTTTCTTTCTCCCCTGCATATCCGGCCAGGTATCCGGCCAGAACTTGGCCGGATTCTTGGCCGGATTTGATGAACAGCACCCAGGTCAAGGTTTTTTTCCTATTTTGCGCAACTCCATATTTGTTTGAAATTCTGACCAAAACACAAGGAGCCTATAAACCAATGTTGTAGAAACATACCATGTAGTATATACATCATATAACATAACAGAACACCTTCTCAAAGGTATAGTGTTACAAGTACAAATCAAAAGAGAATGTTTGATCGGTTACAGTTAGGGTTTCCCCAATAATCGAGGAGCTATACAAAAGAACAAAATGCCTAACTAGTTGAACTCGTTTTCTCAAACACGATCTCAAAATGATTCCTGTAAGGAAAACAAAATAACGAGGGTAAGCTTACGCTCGTGGGGTACCAACAAGACACACAAGTAAACACATACTCTCACATAGTTATCCAAAGCTCATAAGGAAACAAGACAATATAAAAGGATACAATTGGCTCTCAAGAGCCACTTTCCACTTGCCGTACTTGATCTCAAACCCGTTGACACTACATCAACCTTTGAAGAGAAGAACAAACCGTAGATTTCCACTTTACACCACATTCCTTCCACCGGTCACCCCCTTACCGGGCCCGAACACCTCACAATAACAAAGAGGGTAATACTCGAGTATACCAAAATATCGAGGAGTTAACACTCCACTCGACCAACAGTGAACCCAAGGTCCGTTATCGATTCGCCCAAGCCCTTGCCGACTCGACTCGAATAACGACCAATGGTGTATGAGCTCAAATATCACAGTTAAGTTGTCGGGCATAGCCCAAACAATATCAAATCATACACAGATATGATTGCACAGTTAAATAGTAACAGTAGTACCGATAAGAGATCGAGAGCGATAAAGTACACTCTCGTCTCATTCAAGCCATTCAAGTTCACATAGCAAGTATAAACAATCATTTAAGCATTAAACCATATAATGGTACAATCACCGAAGTAAATAAGCAAATTCACAAGTTCGCTTCAGACGTAGGCCCCGGATCACCGGCAAGACCTATAACAAGCAAGAAAATCACAATTGAGAACCGAACACGAGTCAAATCATTACAAATGAGCCACTAATATAATATACCAAAAGTGAAATGGGGTGACAATGGTGTGGAGCACGAATAACCCGAAAATCTTCCCATTTCTACTCACACCACTCTCAACTCAAGATTACTCAAATTTCTTATCATTTGGGCAGCATTTCCTTAACATTTCCCATTTCCAACCAATCATTCATCACCCAAATTATCACAAGTTCAAATACAATTTATGGGCTATTCAATCCACCTCCTTAGGGTCACAATACCCTTAAATTTCAACCAATTACAAACTTACAAGCAAACCATAGAAAAGCCCCAAATATATAAAACCCTAAAACTGAAATTTTCCGCTAAAAACTGAAATTTCTGCAACAACCCACCATTGACATATAGAGGCCCTATATTACTCAATATAAAGCTATCATTCCATGGCTAACTATAATATACTATATAAAACAGAAAAATCCTCAATAAATAAGAAAATGGGACAACTCAACCATAATTCATGAAATAATCCACAAGATGACATGCTTCACCACTATAATCCCATAATTGATCATTATCATCATCAAAGAGGAGATATTTTGGCAACTCACCTTGTCAACTCCAAGAAGCAAGGTAGTTAGTGGTTCTTCTTCACAAATGGCTCCACCAAAGCCCTCAAACTAGCTTATCAACTTACTTATGCGGAGAAATTTGGAATTTTAATGGTTGATTTACAAGATTAAGCAAGAAAGGAAGGAAAATTGAAGAAGCTTTTCTCTCTTCTTTTCTCTCTAGTTACACGGCCAAAAGGAAGGAAATGGAGATGATTTTTGGGTCAAAAATTGATTTAGTAAAGGTGAGGAAAGACTAGTCAAAAGTCCAACCTCCAATAAGAATGCAACATGTGGCTTTTCTCAAGATTATCTCATTCCTTTGTCTTCCAATACTTAATTAAACTAGCTAACCTCTAATTAGCTCATACTACCATGTAATATAATCTCCGTACATAAAACTTCTCCACATTTATCACATTTACCACACTTAACGCACTAGTGGGTCCCACTTCAACTGTACACCACCATTAACACAGAGAATGGCTTATTTTGCAAAAATGACTTAAAAATCATATTTTCTCATGAAAATCCCCAGAAAATTCATAGAATAAAGAAAACATAGAAATAGTGCACAAAAGTCTAAAATAAATGCCTAGAAAAATAAGAAAAATTTCGGGATCTCAAATAGGACACAAAGAAGTCATGATGCCATTTGGATAATAGTGGATAGATTGACCAAATCAGCTCATTTTCTGCCGATTAGTATGAAGTACCCGTTGGAGAAGTTAGCTAAGTTATATTTGGATGAGATTATCAGGTTACACGGGATACCTGTAAATATTGTGTCCGATAGAGACCCTAGGTTTGTTTCGAGATTCTGGCAAAAGATACAAGAAGTGTTGGGGACTAGATTGAATTTTAGTACTACTTACCATCCTCAGACCGATGGATAGTCTGAGAGGACGATTCAAACTCTTGAGGACATGTTGAGAACCTGTGTTTTGGATTTTGGGGAGAGTTGGTGTAACTATTTGACATTGGTGGAATTTGCTTATAACAACAGTTTTCTGTGAGAGCCCGTAAATTTTCTTATTTTCTAGTTTTATTTTATTGAATTGCAGGTTTTTCATATGTTCTAGATTAGGAAAATTTTCTATATAATTTTATGAGTAAATATAGTTTTTAAATCATTTTCTGGTATAAGTTAGTTCATGAGATTTTAGAAGTATATATTGGACGTAGGACCCGCTAGTGCAGTAAGTGCGCTAAAATTTTGATCAATGAGATTAAGTGGTGTATACAGGGATTAATTTACGAGATGCTAAGAGATAATTGGAGATTACATAAATGGATTAATGTGGAGAGACAAAAGGATAATTGTGAACTAAAAGGTGCTAGGTGGCACTTTTCTATTGGACATGGACTTTGACCATTTTATCACCTTTATTACATAACCAAAAAATTGATCAAAAAATCATCTTATTTCTCCCTCTTTTGGCCGAGCTTCTTGGAGGAAAAAGAAGAGAAAACTTCCAACTTCTTTCTTCAATTTCTTGCCTTGATCTCACAAACCAACCCTTAAAACTTTGATTTGCTCCATAAAAACCTTTCTCTTGGTAGGATTAAGGTGAGTGGTGAAGTGGTTTGAGAAGCAAAGGTGCTAAGTTGCTTCTTTTCTTGAGTTTACAAGGTAAGTAGTTAAGGAATCATTCCTTTGATTTTGATAATGTTCAATTAGTGATTGGTAGTAGTTGAATAAGTGATTTTATGGATGATTTCATGACTTTTGGTTGAGATTGGTGGATTTTTATTTTATTCATGATTTTTCTGTTTTCATATGTTTAGTGTTGGTTAGTTATGGATTGATGGTTAGTTGTAGTATAAAATGGAGTTGATATATGTGGGATATGAATATGATTGATTGTGCAAAAATTCTGGTTTGGTGCGAAATTTCCAGGTTAGGGTTTCGCCTACCCCTGTTCTGCCCGGTTTAGTTTAGCCAATATGGAGGCCGATTCAGCCTTAGGTTAAAACATGAAAGTTATAGAAAATGATGTTTTATAGTTTCCTGTAAAATTTCAGATCAATCCGAGCTCTGTAGCCTATGAAAAGGCAGAAATACCCGGACTGCCGTAGGTAGAGGTCGGTGAACAGGGTTGACATTTCACCCAATCTGACCGTGTCTGTTTAGCTTGATGCGCACTGATTTAACCTTTGGTCAAAACACCGAAGTTGTAGTTCTATGTCTTAGCTTTCCAAAGCCCCTAGAAACACCTCAATCAGACTTCGGTAGCCTGAGTTATTGCCATTTAACCATAGTGCGGTTAGCTAACCTGTGGGTGAGATTCTGGTTTTGTACATTGAAATTTTTGACCTAGTTACACTACAAAATGGACTGAGTGGCCTTCTTCAAAATTGTATCCCTTTATCTTAGCTTCGAAACGATATAAATTACACACCAATCCGATAAGCGTAGTTTCGATTGTGTCTGATACGCTAAACGACGTCAAATCTATTTTTGGGTTTTAGGGCTTAACTGTCATTTCCGGACTTTCCCTAGCTTAATTTTGTACTTATACGTTCTAATGGGGCCTTATTTTTGGTAGTATGTGGAGTTGGTTTATGACTCGTAATCGAGTCTTATTGTGTTTTATTGAATGTTTTAGGGCGTGTTGCTGATGCAAGGCACTCGTCGGACAGAAATTTGTGATAACTCTCTTTGCTTGGGTGGTGAGTGTACTACTCACATGATTGATACTTCTTGGCTTTGTTATACTTGAGATGTATGAGTGGAATGTTTGTGTTTACTGATGATACTGATTGAGACGAGGGTGTACTTTACCACTCTCGTACTCTATGGCTTAATTGACTGTTTACTGTATCACTTGAATTGTCTTGATTATACTTGAATTGGTGTTGTTTGGACGTGTATCCAACGACTTATACTGTTGATTCTGAGTTCAACCCCATTGGTGGTCAATTGAATCGAGCCAGCAAGGGCTTGGTCGAGGAAATTGATAAGCCATGGGGAACTGTTTCTAAGGAATCGATGGGTACGAGACTCTTGATTCCGGTATACTCGAGTATTACCATTACTGAACTGGTTGGAGTTCGGACTCGGTAGGGGTATGTGAGGTGGAAGGAATCGGAGAAAGTGGAGTCTACGGTATTGGTTACTCCTTAAACGTTGACGAAGGGTCAACGGGGCGAGATCAAGTACGGCAAGCGAGGAAAAGGGCTCTTGAGAGCCGACCGTATCCTTTAGAAATCTTTATTGAAATGTGGTGCCAGTTGATTCATTTATTGAACGTACTTGGATTGAGCAACTTTGTGCTTATGTGAATTTTTGTTTACTTGCGTGATGGTACCTCATTAGGCGAAAGCTCACTCCATTAAATTTTGTTTTCCTTACAGGGAACCACTTTTGGGGACTATGATGTTCTGAAGCACGAGTTGAGCTAGTTTTAATATATTTTTGTAAAGCTCCTCGATAGTTGGAAAAATTCTAAATGTATTTTGATTTAATTATCTTTCTTTTGTGTTGAAAATGACAAACGTACGGGTATAATACTATTTAACTCTGTTCATGTATCCTATTTGGTTTGGAAATGTTTTTTCGAGTTATATGACATGGCACCCACTATTCATTGGCGGTTTTGATTTTCGTTTTGCTATTTTGCAATTTTGAATAGATTGAGCGCGCTATTACCTTCCGGAACGTTTTAGATCGTATTTAACTGCCTCGTTAGTCCTGACGAGAGTTGGGCAGGCAATCCGCAAACCCCTTTGGTATGCCTTAGGGGAAAGTGGGGCTGTCACATTTTCATTCTTCAATTCAAATGGCCCCATACGAAGCACTTTATGGTCGGAAGTGTAGATCTCCGATTTGTTAGGATGAAATAGGTAAACAAAAGATCTTAGACCCGACTACAGTGTCTTGGATTGAGGAGGCGAACAAAAAAGTGAAGTTGGTACGCCAGAGGATTCAAACCGTACAAAGTAATCAGAAGAGTTATGCAGATAATCGAAGAAAGGACTTAGAATTTGCGGTTGGAGATCGAGTTTTTCTTAAGATTACTCCTCTGAAAGCAAGTTTGATAGCAGGAAGAGGAAAGAAGTTACAACCGAGATTTGTACGACCTTATAAGATTATCCAACGCGTGGAAAATGTAGCGTATAAGTTGGAATAGCCACCGAGTCTATCTCGGATTCACAATGTTTTCCACGTGTCCATGCTCAAGAAATATCACCCAGACCCTTCTCATATCCTACAACCGGAAGATATTGAAATTGATGAGACGCTGACTTATGAGGAGAAACCGATAAAGCTTCTAGATCGTAAGGTGAAAGAATTGAGGAACAAGCGGATTCCGTTGGTAAAAGTTCTTTGGAGGAACCACGGACTGGAGGAAGCAACCTGGGAAGTTGAAGAAGAAATTCGAGGAAAATATCCAGACCTGTTCTCAAATCAAGGTATAATTTCGAGAACGAAATTTTTTTAAGGGTGTGACGACTAGAAAAATTCGTTCATATTTTCTTAAAATTTCCTTTTATTTTGATTAAATTACTTTATAATATCTTTACTACTCATTTACTCCCTCAATATTTGTAAGAAATAATAGAATTAAGAGTTTTAACCTTAGTTTTATAGTTCGAGTAAATTAGGGTTTTCACGTCTTTTGGTAGTGTGATTAATTGTGGAGATGTGTGTACTAAATTTGGTGGTCAAGAGTGAGTTTTAGATAAGAGAAAGGGTGTGATTAGAAGTGATAATAATAAGTTAGTGAATCATAAGTTAAAACACTAGTACGGTCGAGTTAGGGAAAAACGGTTTGAGCCGACGTACACCGGTTGTTACCGATTGAATACACCGCTTGAACACTATTTTATTACCTTAACATCCTTGCTTTTATTTCAGCTAATTAACCCTAAAACATCCCTTAATCATCCACAATCTTTGACCAAAGAAAAGAGGAAAAAAAGAAAAAATTTTAGCTTTAATCCTACGATGACACTTGGCAACCATCCAAGGGTTGTTTGACCAACCAATTTCCTATCTTCTTATCACCAAATTAACTTCATTTCTTCTTCATTTTCTGCATTTTTCTGGCTAAAACTTGAGGGAGAGAAAGGGAGAGAAAACTTCATCTTGCACTTCAATTTCAAGCCTCAATCTTGAGTTTCAACCGATAATCTTGCAAACTCCTCCATAAAAGTTGATCACTAAGGAAGCTTAAGGGTTTTTGGTGGAGTGATTTGGGAAGAGGAAGGTCTTGGCAGCCTCTTTGCATAGGGATTAAGGTGACTTTGGCAAGAAACTTCCCTCTACTTCATATATGTGTAAACTAGTAGCTTAAAGTTGTAGTTTTAGTAGTTTTATGGGAAAATTTCATGGGTAGAAGTAGTGCTATGGAAATTTTCAGTTTTATGGAGAATTTTCTGCCTTTATATGATGCTTTATGATTGGCCATGGTTTGATAACTTTTCCATGTGTAATATTGAGGTTTTATGTGTTAGTTTAACTTGTTTAGAGGAAATTCCAACTTTAGTTCCAAATTTCCAGCATTAATGGTGGAATCTGCCCTGTTACTGACCTGTATGTTCGTCTATGTTAAAGGCCGAATCAGGCCTAGGTCAAAACATAAAAGTTGTAGGGAATGGAGTTAGTTGCCTGCAAAATTTCAGCTCAATCGGATCAATGTAGCATGTAAAATGACTAAAATACCCCTGACTGCCAAATGCACTGTTTTGCGGACAGTTTTCTGTTTTCTCTGAGATTGCACATTTTGACCTTGAAAATGCATGAATTGGGTGTTTATATCTTCATAGGAAATTTAGTTCTCTGTCTTAGCTTCAAAACGGCATAAAGTGTATCCCAATCCGATAAGCATAGCTTTAATTGTGACCGAAACGCCAAGAGACGTCAAACCTGCTGTTTTGTTATTTGTCCTTAAATTGGTTTCCGGTCGCATTACGAGTATTGTTTTGTACTTGAATGACATTGAGCCTAGTTAAAGGGCTATTATGGTGACATTGCTTATGTGTGACTTTGGGCTGAATTGAGAAAAAATAATGAAGCCATAAATGGCTGGAAAATAGCTAAATACAAAGGGCATGCCGCCCAAATTTTTACTTGAGGGTTAGGAATGTGTACTCGCAACTTGAGCAAAGATTTGAGGACGAATTGAACTTGATTTGTCTAAGGTATTTGAGTCTTCTTTTGTAGAGGTATATAAGTTGGAATTTGGCCGAAACTCGTACCCTTAGAAAAATGAAAGTAGCGACCAATAGAAATACGTTTTCCTCGTCTTTTCGACTCAAATGAGAATTCCAAAGTTTTAATCGTTTCATTGTCAAAACCAAAAGAGCGAGCATGAATTTTCTGGAGTTTGATACGTAACATGAACCCTATCTAAATGAGTTTCATTTACTTGATCTTCTTGAAGCAAAACTCTTAAGTTTCGAACCCTAGTTGATTTCAAGCTTTTAAATGATATTGTATCGCAGATTTGGACTCCAACCAAGGAGTTACACCTGAGCGTGATTTTTGACAAGCACTAAATCTTTGGTGAGTGTTTCCAAATACCTGATTGAACTTCAATACTTGACCAATGTGATCGAATGATATTTGATTGGTATGGTCGGGAAAGGGTGTACTTTATCGCACTTGCCCTAATGTGACACGTACTTGTTTATTGTTGCAATTGACTTGATACACTTGTGTTTGACTTGTAAGTACTGAGCGGCAGCATGTACCACACTCAATCCGAGTGCGAGGTGCCTCTCATTCTCGTTTCCGTACTTTTATCTTGATTCAGTCGATTGGAGATGTTATCTCATCGACTTCTTGGGGACCCAAACCCCACTAGCTAGTTAATCGAGTCGAACCGGCAAGGGCTTGGTCGATTAGATAACGAAACATGGGTATCTAGTGTTGTCGAGTGGAGTGTTATCTCCTCGACTAATCGGTATGCTCGAGTATTACCACCAGTGTTTAGTTGGTGTTCGGACCCAATAAGGGGGTTGAATGGTGGACGGATTGGGGTTAAGCGAAGTATTACTGGATTGGTTACTACTTGAAAGTTGACTGAGTGTCAACTAACACATGATCAAGCTCTGGTAAAGCAATGGGAATTTGGCTCTTGAGAGCCATCTGTGTCCTTATACTTTGATTTTTATTCGTAGTGTTATTGCTCACTTTTATGACCGTGTTATGCTCGCTATTTTGCTACAGTGATATTTGTACTTTTAAATAATGGTCAACTTGCTATTTGGAACCTCACTGGGCTTTTAGCTCATTCCACGCCATTTGGTTTCCTTACAGGGGGTACGAGCGAAGCGTCAGACTAGTACAGGCTAGCATAGTCTAGTTTTAGAAAATTTTGTAATTGTACTCGCACTAGTCGCTCGATTAGGGTTGAATGTATTTAGAACTCAAATCTTTTGATGTGTTTGGGATTGTATGGAAGTGATACAAAAATGAATGTATTTGTACATTCCAAACTTGAAAACTGTTGTTCCCTTTACGTTCAAGGTCGTGTATTATTTTATCTGAAATAAGTGAGCGAGTCCTAGCGAAAGTTGGGTAGGCGGTCCGCTAAACCCTGGGGTACGTCCTAGGGGGAGGTGGGGTCATCACAAAGGGGGAGAGGATGTGAGGACCCAAAAATTTACTTATTTTAAACTCATATTACTGGCTTATTTAAATAATTATTCCACCCTTTTTTTCTGAATAATTTATTTCAACTCTTTTAGAACCATTTACATGGAACTATGACTTGCATATATTTTTAAAATGTTCCGTTAATAAATTTAATTTTTGGAAGTTCGTTTAGCGAGATTTAGTGAATACGCGTTTGGAGGCAATAGTCGATTTGAGAGTACAGTGACCTTGGAGATTTGAGGACTCATGCATTAGTCTTAAAATAGGTATTTTTATGCTTAATTACCCTAGTATTAGTTAGTTATATTATCGTTACAAGAATTTCTTAGAAATTGCGCTTTATCGCGCGCGAGTCGGAAGTTCGTGTTTTCATGCGCGTGACTAATGGAGGACTTTAGAAATTTATTTTAGATTACTAAGAGTGAATAATAATAGTGTTAAATGAAGTACATTAGAGGTTTAGTGCACAACTGAACCAAACCCGAGAGAAAACGGACACGAAACGCGCGCATGGGAAACACTATTCAAAGTTGACTTTTGCTCAAATTTGAACCACCAACCATCAAGCTTCTCCAAGAAGCTTTATCACCAGCCATACTCTCTCTCTTCCCTCTCAAGCTTGGCCGAAACTTAGCTAAGGAAGGTGTGAGACCCCGGTTAGTTCTTAAGTTTGATATTAGGTGATATTAATTATTTGTGCGGTGAAATTGGGTTTTAGGGCTAATTAGAAAACCCTAATTTGGGTTATGATTAAAACTCTAGTTTATGTATTAATCACAAGTTTGAGTTGTAGTTAGAGTTAGTTATGCTAGTGTGTGGTTTAGTATAGGATTCGATCCAGTTAGCATTCTTTTACACAGGTTACGTAGGTTTAAGAAGGTTAGAAAACCCTAGACTAGCAAAACCTCTAGTGTTATGATCTATTTGAAACCTTAAGTTGGGTTTAAACCCTAATTTTTCTTATGACAAGAAGGTTATTGTTTCATTGCTTTTATGTAGGATAAAGTATGATTAAGTATAAGTGATTAATATAGGAGGGTGATTAGTGAAGTAATTAAGTGTGGTTAAGTGTTTTAGACTAGATTAAGTTTATATCCTATGGAGTTAATTGAAAGCTTTCTATTTATGTTTGGGCAATAGTGTAAGAAAGAGAAATTAAAGGTGTAAGGGCTAAGGAGCAAATTGGGAGCTTTTATTTGATTGGTGGTGTTGGAACATATCTTCCAAAGCTTTGACTCATCTTATATATCATAGGATTTCTAAGACAAACATAAGAAATAAAACAAAGCAAGACTAAAGAGAGAAAGAGAGAGAGGGCCGAGAGTGAGGTGAAGAGGAGAAGCAAAATTTCTTCCAATTTCTTTCAAGTTTAGCCAATCATCTTGAGCTTGGAGCTTAGGGCAACAATCTTGCCACTTGATTGTGGTGGTTTGATCATCAACAAGGCTTGATTGAAGGTAAATCATTTGATTTGAAAGTTAACTCTTGGTGATTAAGTCTTGAAACCATGTGAAGTGATGTTTTTGGTTGTAAATATGAACTTGGATGGTTTATATGATGAATATTGAGTAGTTTATTAGTTTATTTTATTGGTTTATTTCTGTCCAAATTTCGGTTAAGGCTATGGGAGAATTAGGGTTTCTTGTTTCATGGTTATTCAAGTTGATTTGGATGATTGTTTGGCTTGTAAGTGGAGTCTTTGATGTGTTAATCTCACTTGAATGGTTGATTCTTAGCAAAATCAGATTTGGCCTTGAAACCCTAGTTCTAGGGGAAGTTAGTTTGGTTGAGTTAAGGCTTTGATGATTAGGGTTTGAGTAGATAGGTTTGGAGGTTAATAGAACTTGTATGATTAGAGCATAGGAAAAGTTGGGAGAGGGATTTCAAGTCTTTTGTGGAGCTATTAGGAGCTGGTAAGTGTGTGTTTATTTGGTAGGAATTTGGCTAGGAAGCTTGCATAAGAACCATAAAAACGGACGGTACGTTTGCGGCGCGCGAAACCGGTCAATCTGGAAAACAGGGCAGCCCTGAATCTGAACTTTGGCTCTATTTTTCTTTGTGCTACGTATTGATTCAGAATTTGCCCAAAACATGAAAGTTGTAGCTTCTTAAGTCCTTGTTTTGCATGCAAAATTTCAGCCCAATTCGATAGTATAGCCTGAGTTATGACCAAAACACTAATAGCTATGCAAAACTGTGGATTTGGTGACGTTTCTTGATTTTGCTTCTGACCGTGCTCAGCTCACATTGATAACGAAGGAACTGGGTGTTGAGGTCTTCATAAGACTTGTAGATCTTTGTTTTATATTTGAAACGGTATAAATTGCGTCCAAATCCGAGTTCCGTAGCTCTAGTTACACCCAAAACAAAATCGGGTGTCAGAACTGCCTTGGAAGTTGGACAGTTCTGATAGGAACTTTGGACCCATTTTTCCTTATGCTCTGTACTGATTCAGCTTTTGGTCAAAACACAAAAGTTATAGCCTTATAAATGAGCTTTCCAAGGCCTCTGGAATTTCTTAATTCTGATCTCTGAGTCATGAGTTATGGTCATTCAAAGAGGGCCTGTTTGGTAACCTAAATTGAAACGGCTGGGACTGTCTTGTGTATTTTTTCCCTAGTTCCATTGTGATCTGGACTACAGGGCCTTCATTAAAGTTGTAACTCGTTCTCTTAGCTTCGAAACGGTGTCTCACACACTTTAATCCGACATTCCTAGCCTAACTTGTAGTCAAAACAGTTTTGGGTGGCAAATCTGCTCATTTCCGTTTGCCTGTCGTTTCCGCTTCCGTTCACCATTTCCGCGCGTGTGTGTATCCGTTTTGCCGTTTCGCTTTATTTGCGCATTTTAGTAGTTGTTTGTGTGGTAATGTGGTGCAATCTGTTATTTTAGACAGTGATGGGCTAGACGGTGCCAGTGGGGCCTACTAGCTGAGATACGTGACGTGATCTTCACATTTTGCTATACTTGATCTTTGTGTAAGTATTCAGGCCGTTTTTGTGTATAACTTGCTTATGTGCTTTGGTGTGGATGAGAGGGTACTTAGGCGAGGGTGTACTTGATCACACTCGACCTAAACCCTAATTTGTACTTGTGCTTCTTTTTGAGCTGTGTATATATGAATTATTTTGGTGCTGAACCCCTTGAGCTTGTAACTCGGGGTGACTTTTGTGAAATTTGTAAAATATGATGAAGTTGTGGGCCCGATCTCAAGACCTAGACGGACTATTCGAGCCGGCCGGGGCTTGGTCGAAGCCAGTCCAACCTACTCTTAAGGTCACCAAGTTTGTGGTTCTGTGAACCAAGTTTGTGAACCGAGCTTGTGAATCAAGTTCAATTTCGTTTCGTTTGCTCGAGCCATTTCGTGAGGTGACTGGCCAGTGAGGGTGATAAGGTGTTAGGTGGGAGTACAAGTGGAATTCTAGGACCCTTAACGGTGGTCGACAGAGTGTCGACAGGAGGTCACACATGGCACATGACGTGGCTTTGGAGCCAACCTATATCCTTAACTTGTGTTGTTACTTTTATATTTTCGATTTGACATCTTTGTGACGTAATTGTTCGGATTACCATGAAATTTACGTTTTTGCCCCTGTTTACCTACTACGCATCTAGCTTACCCCTTTCCCTTTGTTTTCCTTAACAAGGGCCGACGCGGGGGACTTTTGGCACTATCACTAGTATAGTTAGGCTTGGGTTGTAATAGCCGGAGAACTAAGATGTTTTTTCTTATTTTAGTGACCTGTATAAGGACCCCTCTTTGGGTCTACTTTATATTTTGGTTATTAGCATAAGATAATGTAGTAGTCTGGATAACTCCTTTTGAGGATGTAAATACTCTTTTAGGATTGAATATATTGTGAATAGTACTCTTTTGGTTTATATAGTTTTATTTGCTTTGTGTTTTGAGTCCTGGCGCGAGCTAGGCAGGCGTCCCGCTGATACCCTCGGGCTCGCCCTTGGGAGAAGTGGGGGCGTTACAGAAGGAGAACAAAATTTCCACTTCATTTCACTTCCAATCTTCCAACGATTTCACTCCAAATCCACCACACAACTTCCACTTCACTTGGAGATTCACTTGGACTAGGAAGGAAGCATCTTTCTCACGATTTTTCTTGGGTCTTGGAGGTGCAAAATTTCTGATTTTACACCAAGGAGTAGAAGGTAATTATCCGGTCACTTAATCTTAGTTCTAGTTGGTTAAATTTTGCTAGGAAGCTTGTAGCTTCATGGTTATTGTTGTGGATTGAGTTTAAATGTTGGAGTGGGCTCTATGAAATCCCACAATGGATATATTGGACTGATATGGTGATTATGAGTGTTGTTGTTGTTAATTATGTGTTAATCAAGTGGATATAAGTTAGAAAAGTGAAAGGAAAACCAAAGGAAGATTGTATAGGAAGAGGCCGAATTCTGCCCTGTTTTTCTCGAAGATTTAATCCAAAATTTTGATGCTCAAATGACCTTGAATCTGATGTAGATATGTTGTGTAGGATGTGTGGAAAGTTTTCACCAAAAATCATGTGAATTGGTTGAGTAAAAGTTGGAATTTCGAAATGGTACAAATCTGGAAAACTGTGTTCGGGTGTTCTGGACAGAGCATCTTTGAACGATCATAACTCTCTACTCGGAAGTCAAAATTAAGTTCTGTTTACGGCATTTGAAACTAGACATCCGTAGTTTTATAACGGTGTATAATGTACCTTTTAATTTTGAAGTGAGTCATCTGTAGTGATTGATCAAAGTCGACTGCCCTGTTCTGTCTGTGCAACCGAGAAAATTGTAGCAGCTGCAACTTGTGGCTCCATTTTCTCTTACTTGACAACTGAATTTTCAAAATGACTTCTTTTGATGAAATGTATCCTGTTGAATGTAGTTTCCAATGCCACCAACCATGTTTGATTTCAAGTTGGAATTGAGTGAATATAGTCCAATTCCCGAACTGTACCGAATCTGGAAAACCCTAATTTTGGCTAGCCCAAATGGCCTAGCTTGACTTGGGACTTGTTGTTTTGAAAATTCTGATACCAATCACCTACCAAATATATATTAGATGTTTCTTAGACCTTTGTTTCACAAATGAGTCAGATTTGAGTTGATTTCATTGGGCCAAGTGTTTGAAAAGAAAAAGAAAGCGAGAAGGCAGATATGCCTTGGAAATTCCTTAAACTTTGGTAGTTTTGTTAACTACCTTCCCTTGCGAATTTTCAAGTGAAATTTGATGGAGGAGTAGTCCTCCTATAGAAGTTGAATTGTACCAATTTTGGTGTCATTCTAAGACCTTTTAGATATACAAACAAAATACTGAAGTTGCCCTTCCAAATCTGGAAAATGGACCGAAAAGTCCTTAATTTTAACCAACTTTGAGCTGCTATATCTTGACGTTCAAAACTTCGATTCTAGTTCTACTTGTGTTTTAAACCTTGATTGGAATTCTAATTGAGGTACAAATTTCAGAGGCTAGTTCACTTTCTGCGAATTTTGCCGAATTTTCAAAGTTTGCCGAAAACCAAGATTGAAACTGTCTTGTGGTACGAATCAGCCACTTTAAGCTGAAATTTGAGTGTTTTTCATTTAGAATCTTGGAAAAGTGTCTTCTAGGAACTTTAGTACTTTGAAACTAGTTTCCAACGGTGCCAAGTTTTTCAATTTTGGACCTAAAGAATGTAAGATACGATTTTTCAAAGATTGCTCCTTAAAACTGAAATTTTTGAACTTCAAGGGAATTGAGTTTTAAAACATGAAAGTTGTATAGAATGATATTTTATAGTTGCCTACAAAATTTCAGCCCAATCGGAGCAACGTAGCCTGTGAAAAGACCAAAATATCCTCACTGCCCTAGGATGCATTCCAGTGATCCGTTTTAGACAGTTCATCCGTTTGGCTGTATTTATTCAGTATGATCCGTGCTGATTTAGCCATTTTCCAAAACATGAAAGTTTTAGTACTCTATCTTAGCTTTTCAACTCCTCCAAGAACGCCTTAAACGGACTTTGGTAGCCTGAGATATGGCCATTTAAATGTAGTACGGTTAATCAGCCGATTAGTTGGAATTTGGTTCTGTAAATTGGGAATTTGACTGGGTTACACTGGAAATTTGACTAAGTGATCTTCATGGAAGTTGTAGGCCTTCAGCTTAGCTTCGAAATGGTATAAGTTTCACCCAAATCCAATAAGCGTAGCCTCAGATGTGTTCTTTCCGCAAAAACCCGTCAAATCTGTCTTTTGTAAACTTCATTTCCGCACTTGTTGTTAGCTTGATTTTGACCTTGTATTGTCTTGAGCCTATTGAACGGCTATTGAAATGGATTTGTGTTGTGTGTACCTTTGGGTTTGAATGAGGAAAATAATGAAGCCATAAATTGCTGGAAATAGGAAAATACAAAGGGCATGCTGCCCAAATTTACGCTCGAGGACTAGAGAAATATACTTGCGACTTGAGTAAGGGTTAAAAGTGATTACTACTTGAACTATCTAGGATACTTGCATCTTCTTGTTCCGAGGTATATAAGTAAGGACTTGGCCGAACTTGTACCCTTGGGAAATAAAATAATGATTGCTCGAAGTATGTTTTCCTTGTACTTTCGACTCAAATGGCATTTCCAAGTATAAATGTTACAAAGTTATATAGTTTGAAAAGCGAGCGAGTGTTTCACGAATATTCTCCAAGTGAATTTCCATTTCTTGATTCTTATTGAACGAAACGTCTAAGTTTCGAATCTTAGTCATGTTTCAAAGTTCTCAAATTGAGTTTTATCGCAAATTTGGACTCCGAACCCGGAGTATAAACCAGACGTGATTACTAGGGGCACTTCATTTTGATGAGTGCTTCCAAATACCTGATTGAACTGGACACTTGTTTCCAATACTTGATCAATATGATTAAATGATATATGATTGGTTTGATCGGGCAAGAGTGTACTTTATCGCACTTGCCCTTATTTGATATATACTTGTTTATTGTTGAAATTGAATTGATATACTTGTTTATGTTGTACGCACTTCCTGGAATTCCAGAAACCCTGCGGCAAGTTACTCGGGTCGAGCCGGCAAGGGCTTGGTCGATTGAGTAACGAACCCTGGGTCTCTTGATTGTCGAGTGGAGTGATATCTCTTCGACTAATCGGTATACTCGAGTATTACCACCCGTGTTTATTGAGGATTTTTGGGCCCAGTAGGGGGTTTGAATGGTGGACGGAGAGTAGTGTAAGTGGTGTTCTACTGGATTGGTTAATTACTTGAAAGTTGACGGAGTGTCAACTATTACGTGATCAAGCTCCTGATGATGAATGGAAGTTGGCTCCTGAGAGCCATCCGTATCCTTATGCTTTGGAATGATTATTGCTTATTGGATTATTGTTTATTTTGAAAAAACTTTTACACTCGCTCATTTTGAGATTGCTACTTGACGTGCTATTGCTCACTTTTATGAACTCTTCATGCTCGTTACTTTGCTATATCGAAAACTTGTACTTATAAATAATGGTCAATTTGCTATTTTGAACCTCACTGGGCTTTTAGCTCATACCACGCCATTTGTTTTCCTTACAGGGGTACGAGCGAGGCGTGAGATATGTAAAGACTAGCGTAGACTAGTTGTTTTTGACTTTTGACTTGTACTCGCGCTATTACTCGAATAGAATGTTTTGTATCTGGATTGTATACACTTTGAACCAGTTTGGGTATATTGAGGTTTTGTATCTTGATTGTGCATCGATGTAAATTATAAGTTTGAATTGTGTCATTATTTATGGTCTATGGATGTATGCACGTGATACGAGTGAGTGAGTCCTGGCGAGAGCTGGGCAGGCGGTCCGCCGAACCCTTTGGTACGCCTTAGGGGGAGGTGGGGTCGTCACAGATAGTATCAGAGCTTCTATTGAGCTCGTGCCGGGAGAGGGTTCTCGGACTGTGGGGATTGACTTGTTAAGTGTGGAATGATTGTCTATTGTTGGGAACCTTAGATATGTATGTTGGGTAGGAATCTCTAATACGGGTGATTTGCTCTTGAGCCTGGCCAGCTTGAGTGGTGAATTATCATATTTTCGGATTCTTGTCCCCGAGTACCAAAGAGTGATACCTTTACGATAAGTTGAGATCTCGCGTAATATTAGGATAAGTTTGGATGGCGAAAGCAAAAGCACGGGGAATGCGAATAGTCTGGACTTGAAATATATTGAAGAGATTCGTGGGATTTGGGATCCTTATGATTCACGTGCTTCGAGTTTTGATTAAGTGTAGTGCCTGAGTAATACCCAAGGTTAATGTACCGTAGGATGTGTTAATTGCTATGATATGTATATAAAGAAAGTATGTTATTTTCAATGTGTTTTGAAAATGCTTTTATTTGCTTATACTTATTTATGAATAAACACATGAATTTACGAATAAATGCATGAATTTCGAGGACGAAATTCTTTTAAGGAGGGGAGATTGTGATACCCCAACTGTTAGGATACTATTGTTGTTTAGTCTCAAAGAGAATATTACGGTTTCTTTATTTTATTGTTTTGTTTTACAGACTAGAAACCCTAAATTCTAGAAATAAAGTCGAATCAAAACCCTAGTTTTTACTTGTGACTAACCCTTTTCTCAAATTTCTCATATTTTAACCGAAACCCTAAATTCAATTTACGGAATTGTAAAATCCCTCACGTTTTCTTAAAAATGCCCTTTTTATTGGAAATTATGATTTTATAATAGCCCTACCACCCAATCACCCCACAATAAGTGCAAATGAACATGAAAGTGAAGGTTTTCACTTTTCGTTTTCAAGTTGGAGCAAGTTAGGGTTTTCACGTTTTTCCGTAGGGTGATTCTTCGGTATGGAGTAAGGATCAAATTTGGTACTTAAGAGTGACTTTTAGGTGAGAAATAATATGTGATTAGGAGCAATGATAAAAAGTTAGTGAATAGGAAGTAAAAACCCTAGTACGTGTGATTTGAGGAAAAAATGTGCGAACCGACGTGTGCCGTGTACTACCGATTGAACCCACCACTTGATCACCACTTTCTTACCGTACAAGATCATTATTATTTGAGCAAAATATCCCCTCAATTCCAGCTGGCTTTGACCGAAAATTTGGACCAAAATGGCAAGGAAAAGAAACAAAAAAATGAGTGGAGGTTGGTGAGGACACTTGTCGGCCATCTAAGGGCCTTGACCAAGACTAATTGTCTTGCCTTCTTATCACCATGGAGCAGCCTTTCTTCCTCATTTTTCTGCTACCTTGGCCGAGAGAGAGAGAGAGAGAAAAACCCAAGGGAGAGCTGCCCAAATCCATCTTGAAATTGGATCATCCAAGTGAGGAAACAAAAAACTAAACCGATCAAAACCTTCCTTGATTGTTTAGCTAGTGAGGTGTTGGTGAAATTTTGGAAGGAAGAGCTAGGGTTGCTCTTGGTAGTCACTTTAGCAAGGTAATAATGCGGATTTCCCCATTTCTTACACTTAATATTGTTTAACTTGGCTTAGCACCTTAAATTTGTGGTGGATGATAGCTATTATCAAGATTTGGGTGGATAGTGTATGTTTTTTTTTAGTTATATGAGTTAGGGTTTGAAAGCTGTGAGAACCCGTAATTTCTTTCTTTTTCCTAGGTTTTAGTTTATTTAATTGCATGCTTTTCTGCATTTTCTTTAGTAGGAAAATTTTCCAGATAATTTTTATGAGTTAATATAGTTTTTCGATGATTTTTCTAGTATCGGATAGTTTTTGACAAATTAAGAGTATATATCGGACGTGGGACCCGCTAGTGCGGAAAGTTGGGAAAAATTCGACCAATTAGGTTAAGTTTTGGATACTGGGTTTAATTTACCGGGTGTTATGAGATAATTAGAGGTTACCAAGTGGATTGGTGTAAGAGAGACAAAAGTTAGGCAAGCAATTAATGAAAGTGACAAGTGTCACTTAGAGATTCATTACCATTTTTTACCACTATTCATTCTCTTACCAATTTATCTAAATAACTCAAAAAGTTGACCCAAAAATCCCCAAAATTTACAAGCTCATGGCCGGCCCTCTCTAAGGAGAAAAGAAAAGAAAAGCTCTCCAAAATTTTGCTCCAAACTTGCTCAATCTTCAATTTCAACCGGTTACATTTGTAATTGCTCCATAAAACTCCTCCACTTAGTGATTTTGAGGTGATTGGTGAAGTTGTTTGGAAAGCTAAGGTGTTGAATTGCTTCCTTTCTTGTGTTATAAGGTGAGTGACTAAGGAACTACTCTTTTCCTTCCAATAATGTTTAATTAGTAACTTATGTGAGTTGAGGTGATGATTATTGGTGCTATTTCATGATTTGGGTTGAGATTGATGACATTTTTCTATTTAATCATGTGATTTCTGTTTTAATATGATTGTTATGGTGTATCCATGTATGATGATGGGAAATGATATAGAATGAAGCTAGAAGGTGTATATGGAGGTTAATTGCAAGAAATTTCTGCTTTGGAAAGAAATTTGGAAAGTTAGGGTTTCATGTTCTTACATTCTGCCCGGCACTGTAGCTCATAGTTAGAGGCCAATTGGCCTTGAGTTAAAATATGAAAGTTGTAGGGAATGATATTTTAGAGATGCCTACAAAATTTCAGGTCAATCGGAGCAACGTAGCTTGTGAAAAGACCGAAATACCCCTGCTGCCCTGGTTTCACCCGAACTTGAGAATTGCTTCTGTAATTGGTTATTTTGGTTGGGAATACTTCGGAATTGGTTGTTGAGGTCTTCTGATGAATTGTAACCGTGTATCTTAGCTTTCGGATGGCTTTAGAATTACTTGATTTGGACTTAGGTAGCCTGACTTAGGATGTTTGAACCAGAATGCGGTTTGTGAACCTATTTTTGCGGTTCTGGGGTAGTATATTGCATTTTTGACCTGGTTACACTCAAAACTGGGCAGAGTAGCCTTCTTCAACATTGTAGCCCTATCTCTTAGCTTCGAAACGGTTTATCTTGTACCTGCATCTGATAATCATAGTGTCAATGGTGCCAAAACCGCAAAATGATGTCAAAAACTGTTTTTTTTGGGTTAGAGCTTATTCCATTTCTGGATTTTCCTGGTTTACTCTAGTGCTTATGTATTCTTATGGAGCATATTTTGGTGGTATTGGGACTTGGTTTATGACTTGTAATTGAGTCTTATTGTGCTTATTTGAATATGTTAGGACGTGACGGTGGTGCAAGACGCTCTTAGGCGGAAGTGCATGAAATATCATTTGCTTGATTGGTGAGTGTACCACTCACTTGTTGTTTACAATGTGGCTTTGGTAAATGTGAACTTGATACCTTGAAGGCTTATTTGCTTCGTTGAACTTAATTAAGTGAGGGTGTACTTGATCGCCCTCACCCATTTGGTATCTCATATGACTGTCTACTGTTTTACTGCAATGACTGAATGATACATGAAATACTGAATTGGTTCATGAATTTGGTGTCGCTTGGACGAGTATCCACCGACCATTACTGATACGACTGAGCTCAACCCCATTGGTAGTCGATTGGATCGAGCCGGCGAGGGCTTGGTCGTGAAAATTGACGAGCCATGGGGACTGTTATATGGAATCTTGTAGTAGTGAGACTCTTGATTCCGGTATACTCGAGTATTACCAAATTTCTACTGTTTGGAGTTCGGGCCCGGTAGGGGTATGTTGGGTGGAAGGAATGGAAGTAAAGTGGAGCCTACGGTTGGTTACTCTTAAACATTGACGGAGGGTCAATGAGATCCGATCAAGAATGCAAACGAGGAAAAGGGCTCTTGAGAGCCGCCCGTATCCTTTTATCACCACTATTGCGGTGTGCCTTTGCTTACTTTTGATGAATTGGAATGAAAAGCTTTATGCTTATGTGAACTTTGCTGCTTGAGTGGTATTATCTCACTGGGCGTAAGCTCACTCTATTCCCTTTTGTTTTCCTTACAGGAAAATAAATACTTTTGGATTGAATTTGATAATTGGTTGCCAAATTGAGCTAGATGGACATATCTTTTGTATAGCTCCTTGATTGAAACCCTGAATGTACTTTTGGGTCCGTTTCTCTTTTGATTTGGCAAACCGTACATGTATCCACTTTGGAATAACTTTTGTATGCCACTTTGGATTGTATATGCTTAATTTCAACATGTAAATATTTGTTTGATGTTTGGTTGGGCTTTGACGTGTCGGTTACTATTCATGGCCGACTCCGATTTCATTTTTTTTATTTTTGTGATTTTGACTTGTTTACGCGCGTTTGTAAGTTCCGGAACGTATTAGATCGCTCTGAACTGAACCGTTAGTCCTGGCGAGAGCTAGGCAGGCAGTCCGCTAACCCCTTTGGTTCGCCTTAGGGGAAGGTGGGGCTGTCACAAAAGCTGCTGCCTATACTTGCTGTATGGTTAATATATGTTGTATCTAAGATTATATAAGGGGTTTTGGTAGTGATTGAAGCAAGAAATGAAGAAAGTTTCCTTTGAAACCGAAAATTTCAGATTTCTGGAAAATTGTAGCCCTGTTCTGTCCGGTTCCAGTTCGTGATGTTAGAGGCCGAATTAGGCTTAGCATAAAACATGAAAGTTGTATAGAATGATATTTTATAGTTTCCTACAAAATTTCAGCCCAATCAGAGCAATGTAACCTGTGAAAAGACCAAAATACCCTCACTGCCCTAGGATGCATTCCAGTGATCCGTTTTAGACAGGTCATCCGTTTGGCTGTATTTATTCACTATGATCCGTGCTGATTTAGCCATTTTCCAAAACATGAAAGTTTTAGTACTCTATCTTAGCTTTTCAACTCCTCCACGAACGCCTTAAACGGACTTTGGTAGCCTGAGATATGGCCATTTAAATGTAGTACGGTTAATCAGCCGATTAGTTGGAATTTGGTTCTGTAAATTGGGAATTTGACTGGGTTACACTAGAAATTTGACTAAGTGATCTCATGGAAGTTGTAGGCCTTCGGCTTAGCTTCAAAATGGTATAAGTTGTACCCCAATCCGATAAGCGTAGCCTCAGATGTGTTCTTTCCGCAAAAACCCGTCAAATCTATCTTTTGTAAACTTCATTTCCGCACTTGTTGTTAGCTTGATTTTGACCTTGTATTGTCTTGAGCCTATTGAACGGCTATTGAAATGGATTTGTGTTGTGTGTACCTTGGGGTTTGAATGAGGAAAATAATGAAGCCATAAATGGCTGGAAATAGGAAAATACAAAGGGCATGCTGCCCAAATTTACGCTCGAGGACTAGAGAAATATACTTGCGACTTGAGTAAGGGTTAAGAGTGATTACTACTTGAACTATCTAGGATACTTGCATCTTCTTGTTCCGAGGTATATTGTGACGGCCCCACCTCCCCCTAGGGCGTACCCCAGGGTTCGGCGGGTCGCCTGCCCAGCTCTCGCCGGGACTCAGTCGTTCACTACAGTCCTCAATTAAAATCGGAATAAATCACAAGAATAAATAGGGCAACGATCCAAAACTTAAAGCGGAACTTATATACATTGTCATCTCCAAAAGGAAGTATAAAGATCGAATATACAAAGGTTCTCAATCCTTCATACGTCCAGCCCGTGCCAAGCACTAGGTGAGAACCACTACAAAAGAAACAAAAGAACTAGACTAGGCTAGTCTATGCTCTCATCCTGCTCGCCGTCCCCTGTTAAGGAAAATAAAACTAAAGGGGTGAGCTAAAAGCTCAGTGAGGTTCCGAACACATAATCAAACAATCAATTCAAGACATTAAACATGAAGTATCAATAATTCCAGAAACATTTACAATGGAAAGCGATAGTAACACATTCATTAAAAGGATACGGGCTCCCAAGGAGCTATTCGTTCGTTCGTTTGTTCCCCTGACATTTCCCCTTATTCCTCCAATTATTTGAAAATTTCCTTTTTGAGAAGTAAAACCCTCGTGCCTTCGTTCGTTCATTCATCCCCATCCGGACGTTGGCCGGACTCCACCCATCCGGACGTGGCCGGACTACAAGGTAATACTCGAGTATACCAAATTCACCCAGGGTCACCATATCGCCCGACCGAGTCCGCTTCTGGCTCGAGTCGATCGGTAACGAAGGGCAGGGCCCAATTCAGCCAAAAGGCTTACATTCATGCACAACTAGCATTTAATCGTTTAATCATTGAAAGTTTCACATTTATTTAGGTCGAGTGCGATAAAGTACACACTCGCCTAGAAAACTCGTTTTAACAATCATTGAAAGCACATAACACATTATCAATCAATAATAACAAGCCAATAAGTCAAGGAAAATATAACAAACAAGGAACACTCACCTATGTACGCAAAACAACGGTAAAATATCCTTCCGGATATTATCCTCAGTCACCGAGAAAACCTAAATTAAACGAGAAAGAATATTACAGATCATCTAGCACAACAATTAGGTGCAATCAAAGAAACTCGACAATTATTGAGTAGAACGTACAAAAAGACTTTAAAGTGAAACAAGGACATTTGGACCCGTGGACAAAAATAACTAGGGTTTCAAAATCAATCGCAAAACCAAGCTCAAAAGGCTTATAGAATTCCAACAGAAAACATTTGACTAACGACAAATCAAAAGACAAATAGATAGGCTAAGAAAATATTCTTTCGGAATCGTAAAGAATCGTTTGTATGACTAAAAGTCACTATATATTCAAGTAGAGGTTATATAACAAGGGTTTTGATGAAAATCATATGGAAAAGGAAGACTCTTAAAACCGTACTTGAAAGTAGTTCACTTGTGGCCGATAAAACCCTAACTCATACTTCTATATTTTGGGTACGGAGTAAGTAAACATTTGGCGTTTCAAATCGAAGAGGTATCATGTTTTGAAATGGTCCGAAAATATACAAATTCAAATAGAAACTTAGTCCTTGAGCGAAAATTTGGGCAGCACGCCCTTTGTGTTTACCAAATTTTCCAGCCATTTTGGCTTCATTATTTTTCTCATTCAAGCCCAAGTTTATACACAACACAAATGCATTTCAATAGCCGTGCCATAGGCTCAAGACAATACAAGGACATAAATCAACTCATAACAAATGCGGAAATGAAGTTTACAAAACACAGATTTGATAGGGTTTTGCGGAATGGGCACATCCGAGGCTACGCTTATCAGATTGAGGTGAAACTTATGCCATTTCGAATGTGACAGCCCCACCTCCCCCTAAGGCGAACCAAAGGGTTCGGCGGGCCGCCTGCCCAGCTCTCGCCGGGACTCAGTCGTTCACTACAATCCTCAAATGAATTACAAGAATAAACCTCAAATATTACAATATAAATCTCCAATATACATCAAATTCTCCAAAAATTACATGTCATAAGCGAAGCGGAAACAATTCTCAACTATACATAAAATGATTTCCAAATCCAAATTGTACAAAACATAGGCCAGCCAGTCACGTGCACAAGTACTACAAATCCTTCCTTCGCCTTGAGCCCGGTGGAGGGGAATAAAATCGTTTTGGGGTGAGCTAGAAGCTCAGCGTGTAACCGGTAAAATCAGTAATCAAATCGGTTTCACAATAGTTCATTTCAATGATGTCATAAATCAAATGATAAGTCCAGAAACAATTACAACATTTACAAAACATTAAATATGGAGTATCAATAATGCAAGAAACATGTACAATGGAAAGCGATAGTAACATTCATTAAAGGATACGTTCGTTCTCTTGTCATTTCCCCTTATTCCTCCAATCATTTGAAAATTTCATTTTTATAAATAAACCCTTGTTCATCCTTTTGTTCATTCATCCCCTTTCCGGACGTTGACCGGACTCCACCCATCCGGACGTAGCCAGACTCCACCCATCCGGACGTAGCCGGACTACAAGGAAATACTCGAGTATACCAAATTCACCCAGGGTCACCATATCGCCCGACCGAGTCCGCTTCTGGCTCGAGTTGATCGGTTACGAAGGGCAGTGGCCAGTTCAGTCAAAAGGCTTACATTCATACACAAGTAACATTTAATCCTTAATCATTGAAAATTTCACATTTATTTAGGTCGAGTGCGATAAAGTACACACTCGCCCAGAAAACTCGTTTTAACAATCATTGAAAGCACTTAACACATTATCAATCCATAATAACAAGCCAATAAGTCAAGGAAATATATCAAACAAGGAACACTCTCATATAAGCACGCATGATATGCAAGAAAACAGTTCAAAAGTAACTTTGGAAACAGTTCAAAAGTAAATATTGCAAGAAACGTTTCACAAGTACTTTGGAAATAGTTTAGGGTCACTCACATCCACGGCTCAGAAATCATCCATCAAATATCATTGCCTTGCTCAAATCCAAGTCTTAAATCACAAACTCAATGCAAACAAGTTCCTTCAAAGTTCGGACAGCACTTCCCCTGAATTTGTTAACTTTTCCAGCCATCATGGCTTCATTATTTCCTCATTCCAACCCAAAGGTACACACACAACAACAAGTTCATCCAATAGCCATTCAGCAAGCTCCAAGTAGTACTAGTACAAGTCAAGCTAGGGAAAAGTCCGGAAATGAAAGTTAAGCTCAAAACCAGAAAAACAGGTTTTCACGTCATTTTGCGGTAATGGTACCAAAGGCGCTACGATTTTCGGATGAAGGTGCAAGACCCACCGTTTCTAAGCTAAGAGACAGGGATACAATATTACAGAAGGTCACTCAACCCAGTTTCGAGTGTAACTAGGTCAAAAATGAAAGATACTATACCAGAATCACAAAAACAGATTCACAGAACGCATTCTAGCGGAAACATCATAAATCAGGCTATACAAGTCCAAATCCAGAAATTCCAAAACCAGATGAAATATAAGAAACAGGGATACATTTCATCAGAAGACCTCAACAACCAATTCGGAAGCAATTCCAGGCAAAACAACCAATTACAGGCGCAGTTCTCAATTTCGGGTAAAACCAGAACAGCAATAGTAATTTTGACTTTTCTCATTCTACACAACTCTGATTGACCTGAAATTTTTTAGGTACCTCTAAAATGTCATTCCATACAACTTTAATGTTTTAAGCCAAGGCCAATTTGGCCTATATCTATGAGCTAAAAATTCGGACAGAATGAAGAACATTGAAACCTAGTTTTCCACTTTTCCTTCCAAAACAGAAATTGATTGTAATTAATCATTTTTTCTACCTCCTAGAGTCATTAAACATCATTTCCAATCATCATACATGACCCCATAATCATATCCATATGAAAACAGAAAAATCCCCAAAAATATAGAACTTCACCAATTCAACCAAAATCAAGATATAATCCATAAAAGTGCATCTTATACCACCACCAATCATGAATTGAACATCAATTAAGGGAGGAGAGTGGTTCTTCACAACTCACCTTAGCCATACAAGAGATAGAGCAACAAATCACCTTAGCTTTCCAAACAACTCCACAAAACACCTCAAGACCACTTAGCAAAGAGATTTTATGGAATGATTTGGAGTTTTATTGGTTGGATTTGAAGATTGAGCAAGAAATAGAAGGAAGAAATTGAGAGCTTTTCTTTCTTTCTTGAGCAAGAACATTCGGCCAAGAAGCTTGCAAAATGAAGCTTATTTTGATCAATTTTTTTGTATTTATTTGGTAAAGGTAAAGGTAAAGTCAAATGGTCAAAGTCCAAGATTAAATCACAAGGTGACACTTGTCACCTTTTTGGTTTAAAACTTATCTTTTTGTCTCTCCAATACAAATATCTTAACGCTTTGTAAAATAATATCACTTAATACAAAATTCCAACAAGTTGTCAAAAATATAATGCATTTACCGCACTTGCGGGTCCCACGTTCAAAATACTCTTTTAATTTCTCAAAAACTAACCGATACTAGAAAAATCATTTTAAAACTATCTTTGCGAATAAACTTTATCTGGGGGAATTTTTCTAATAAAGAAAATGTAGAAAAGACGGGCGATTAAATAAAATAAACCCTAGAAAATTAGAAAATTTCCGGGTTCTCACACTCATTCTTTCGGGGCGTCACAAACTCCCCTCCTTAAAAGAATGTCGTTCTCGACATTCCATCTTGTACCAAATCAAGTCGAGACATCCCACAAGAATCACTCAAGCATTCCAAGTAAACACTAAGAGTCAAATCAAACCCACAGTCCGGCATCCTAAACTTCAAGCCTAGGATACACTACAGAGATCTGAAGCCTAAGCTCTGATACCAACTGTGACAGCCCCACCTCCCCCTAAGGCGAACCAAAGGGTTCGGCGGGCCGCCTGCCCAGCTCTCGCCGGGACTCAGTCGTTCACTAAAGTCCTGAAATGAATTACAAGAATAAACCTCAAATATTACAATATAAATCTCCAATATACATCAAATTCTCCAAAAATTACATGTCATAAGCGAAGCGGAAACAATTCTCAACTATACATAAAATGATTTCCAAATCCAAATTGTACAAAATAAAGGCCATCCATTCACGTGCACAAGTACTACAAGTCCTTCCTTCGCCTTGAGCCCTGTGGAGGGGAATAAAATCGTTTTGGGGTGAGCTAGAAGCTCAGCGTGTAACCGGTAAAATCAGTAATCAAATCGGTTTCACAATAGTTCATTTCAATGATGTCATAAATCAAATGATAAGTCCAGAAACAATTACAACATTTATGTTGACCTTGGTCGATCAATCCTTGGTTTTGATGATTAACAAACCAAAATGCAGATTTGGGATAATGTTTTTATGTGAGCAATTTGTTAGAACAGATTCTTGTGGCACAAAAGAAGAAGCAAAAACAGGACACTCATGTGGGACGTCCGAAAGGAAGCTATCGGACGTCCGGAAGGATCGGACGCACGCATCGGACGCACATCGATCGCATCGGACGTCCGAGAAATTTCGCAAAGATTTGATGACTCTCTGACGACGTTCGGACGCAGGGTTCGGACGTCCGACAGGTGGTTTGGACGCAGGGTTCGGACGTCCGACAGGTGGTTCGGACGTCCGACAGGCCAACGGCTAGTTTTGACAGCATTTAATATTTGACCGTTAGAGAGTCTTTTGAAGCCATTTCTCACCTTCTATAAATACCCCAAAGCACAAGAAGACAAAAGACTTTTGCCAACACAAAATACAAGCTTACAAGTGAGATTTTTGAGTAGAAAGATTCTTTGTTGGTTGTATAAGGGGTTGGGGAAGTTGGGTTGTGAGGTTGCTCAAGTGAAGGTTTCTCTCTAGGAGAAGTAAAACCTTGGTGAAGGTGAACCTATCACTTGAAGTGGTAAAACCTTGGTGAAGGTTGCCTCATTTGTATAAAATAGTTATTAATTGGGTGAGTGATCTTTCAAGTGTAGGTTGTTGAGGGTTAACTAGAATAGTTTGTAAAACTCCTTGGCTCAACCAAAGTGTGTTTGGGGTGAGGAAAGGAGTGAGCCTTCACTTGTACATCTTGGTTAGCATCGCCATCAATTGAAGAGGCTATTTGGTTTGATTTGGGCATTTCTTATCCTTTCTCTTTAATTAAGTTTTCTTTATTGTGCTTAAATTTGATATATCTTTGTGCATCATTGTGAATTTGTTTGTACTCATTGGGTTGCACCGGGCACTTACAATTGGTATCAGAGCTTGGTCTCGTTTGATCAAGCTTAACCGCTTAGAGTAAAGATCATGGCAACCATAAAAGTTTCTTTTTTAGAAGGGCAATCTATTGATAGACCACCTATGTTTAATGGTTCTCATTTTAGCATGTGGAAACAAAGAATGATGATTTTCTTACAATCCGTTTATATTGAATTGTGGTATGTGGTAGAAGATGGTCCTTATGAAGCTAGAATAGTTGACTCTACCACTAATTTGAGTAGATTAAAGACTAGACAAGAATTGAATGAAAAAGACAAGAGATACCTTTCTTTGAATGCCAAGGCCATGTGTATATTGTACAATGCATTAGATGTAAATGAATCTAGTAGGATTAAAGGTTGTAAATCAGCTAAAGATATTTGGGATAAATTATGTGTATTTCATGAAGGTAACAAAGATATTAAAGAACAAAAGAAATCTTTGCTTGTTTCTCAATATGAATTTTTCAAAATGCATCCTCTTGAAAATGTTGATGAGATGTGTAGTAGATTTTGTGACATTATTGAAGATCTTAAATTGCTTGGAAAAGAATATTCTTTGGGTGAGAAAAATAGAAAGATTTTGAATGCCTTGCCAAAAGAATGGGAAAACAAAATAAATGCTATAGAAGAGGCAAAGGATTTAAATTCTATGTCCATTGAATCTCTTGTGGATACCCTAACCTCTTATGAATTAAAGCTGAAATTCAAAGTGCAAGAGGAAGAAAATGCAAGAATGTATAAGAGAGGCATAGCTTTTAAAGCATCTCAAGTGGGGGATAACCCATCCTTCATGGGTAATGAAATCATGGAAGTGGACAATGATATAACTCCTCACATCAAAAGTTTCAAGAAGATCTTCAACAAGAGATGTTCAAGAGGAGATTGCAAAATTACATGGGATGAATGCAATTCAAAAAGAGAAAAAGAAGAGTTGGCCCAAATGGCACTAATGGCCGTTGGAGAAGATGAGGTAAGTTCTTATCACTCTTCTTGTGATGAAGATAATGAAGATGATGATGTGAAAATTCTTATGATTAAAATGCATAAAAGTTTGAGAAAATCTTATGCTAAAAATAAAGATTTGAAAACAAAAATAAATGAATTGTTGGAAGAAAACTCCAAACTTTTTCAAGAAAACAAATGTTTGAGAATGGAAAATGATGATTTAAAAAAACAAAAAGGTGTTTTTGATTGCAAAAATAATTTGAAAAGGAAGTTGGAAGAGAAAACAAAGTTTTATGAAAAAATGTTGGAGGAACAAAATGTGTTAAAGAAAAGAATTAATGACTTGAACGAGTTTCTCCAAAATGAAAAACAAACGTTTTCTCAAACAAAAGAAAGCAAATCTTTTCAAGGTACAAATAAGTTTGCTATGATAAGAAGTAAGAAAATTAGTTGCATTAAATCCACCTATGTGCAAAATTCTTCTATCATGTGTCACTTTTGTTGCCAATTTGGACATATGCAAAATGATTGCTATGTAAAGAAAAATATGAGAAAAGGTATGAAATTCATGTGGATTGCTAGATCATGTTGTAATAACTCCCAAGGACCCTATTATGGTCTTGACTTGAAAAATAAAGGGGGAGTTGGCTTTTTTTGATTGATGCCAAAAGGGGGAGTAGGACTTATTGAAGTTTCTTTGTATGTTGGCACTTTCTAAGGGGGAGCTTTAATTGAACTTATTTGATAAAAGAAATCTTCATTTTGTTTGTCATCATCAAAAAGGGGGAGATTGTTGACCTTGGTCGATCAATCCTTGGTTTTGATGATTAACAAACCAAAATGCAGATTTGGGCTAATGTTTTTATGTGAGCAATTTGTTAGAACAGATTCTTGTGGCACAAAAGAAGAAGCAAAAACAGGGCACTCATGTGGGACGTCCGAAAGGAAGCTATCGGACGTCCGGAAGGATCGGACGCACGCATCGGACGCACATCGATCGCATCGGACGTCCGAGAAATTTCGCAAAGATTTGATGACTCTCTGACGACGTTCGGACGCAGGGTTCGGACGTCCGACAGGTGGTTTGGACGCAGGGTTCGGACGTCCGACAGGTGGTTCGGACGTCCGACAGGCCAACGGCTAGTTTTGACAGCATTTAATATTTGACCGTTAGAGAGTCTTTTGGAGCCATTTCTCACCTTCTATAAACACCCCAAAGCACAAGAAGACACAAGACTTTTGCCAACACAAAATACAAGCTTACAAGTGAGATTTTTGAGTAGAAAGATTCTTTGTTGGTTGTATAAGGGGTTGGGGAAGTTGGGTTGTGAGGTTGCTCAAGTGAAGGTTTCTCTCTAGGAGAAGTAAAACCTTGGTGAAGGTGAACCTATCACTTGAAGTGGTAAAACCTTGGTGAAGGTTGCCTCATTTGTATAAAATAGTTCTTAATTGGGTGAGTGATCTTTCAAGTGTAGGTTGTTGAGGGTTAACTAGAATAGTTGTAAAACTCCTTGGCTCAACCAAAGTGTGTTTGGGGTGAGGAAGGAGTGAGCCTTCACTTGTACATCTTGGTTAGCATCGCCATCAATTGAAGAGGCTATTGGTTTGATATTTGGTTTGCATTTCTTATCCTTTCTCTTTAATTAAGTTTTCTTTATTGTGCTTAAATTTGATATATCTTTGTGCATCATTGTGAATTTGTTTGTACTCATTGGGTTGCACCGGGCACTTACAATTTACAAAACATTAAATATGGAGTATCAATAATGCAAGAAACATGTACAATGGAAAGCGATAGTAACATTCATTAAAGGATACGTTCGTTCTCTTGTCATTTTCCCTTATTCCTCCAATCATTTGAAAATTTCATTTTTATAAATAAACCCTTGTTCATCCTTTTGTTCATTCATCCCCTTTCCGGACGTTGACCGGACTCCACCCATCCGGACGTAGCCGGACTCCACCCATCCGGACGTAGCCGGACTACAAGGTAATACTCGAGTATACCAAATTCACCCAGGGTCACCATATCGCCCGACCGAGTCCGCTTCTGGCTCGATGTAACATCCCGAATATTAGGAGGTTGTTTGTGAAGAAAATATTAAAGTGTATTTCTTTGGGTTGATTTAAAACCTTATTTTGGTTTAAAAGACTAGAAACCCTAATATTGTAGCCAAAAACCCTAGTTCACTTGTGACTAACCGGTTTTCCTAAATGTCTCATATTTTAATTGAAACCCTAATTTTAATTACTGGAATTGGAAAATTCCTCACGTTTTCTTAAAAATTTCTTTTTATTTGAAGATTATCATTTATTAAAGCCCTACTATCCAATTATTCCATGATAAGTGTAAATAAACCTAGAAAATAAGGTTTTACGCTTCGGTTTCAAGTTTGGAGCAAAATTAGGGTTTTCGCGATTTTTCGCCGGATGAATTTTCGGTACAGAGTAAGGATTAAATTTGGAGATTAAAAGTGACTTTTGAGTGAGAAATAATATGTGATTAGTATCAATGGTATAAAGTTTGTGAATGGGAAGTAAAAACCCTAGTACGTGAGTTTTAAGAAAAACAGCGCCAACCGGCGGGTCCCGCGCACTACCGTTTGAACGCACCACTTGACCACCACTTTCTTACTGTATAAGCTCATTACTAATTGAGCAAAATATCTTCCCCCTCATGATGATAGCTTGACCGAATGTGTGGCTCAAAGGCAAGGCAAGAGAAAGAAAATTTTGTGGTCAAGATTAGTCCAAGTGTTGGCCAAGATTTGTGGACACCATTAGTCCTAATTCTCTTACTCTCTTATAAGACAAGTTAAGCCCCATTTTTCCTTCATTTCTGCTGCTAAGAGCCGAGAGAGGGAGAGAGGAAGAATAAGAGAGAAACCTCTTCATTTCTTCTTGGATTCATCTATAAAGCAAGAATCAAACCAAACCAAACCGATTAATCTTCTCCTTGAGTGATTAGCTAGTGTTTGGTGGTGAAATTTTGGAAAGAGAAGGCTTGGGCTACCCTTGGAGAACTCAAATCAAGGTAAGAGGATGATATCTCTCTAACTTTCTCTTTCAATCATGGTTAAAGTAAGCTTAGTAGCTTGATTGGTGGTGGATTCATGGATGCTAGCATGTGTAGAAGTTTTTCCCCAATTTAATTGATGAACTAGGGCTGTGGAATTTCTGCCCAACTTGATGTGTGATACTTTTATGTTACCATTGAGGTTTTATAAGGTGTTTTGGGAGTGATTGGAGTGAGAAATTAGGGAAAATTTCACTAGAAACTACAAATTCCAGATTTCTGGAAAATTCTTGATCACTTCTGTCCGAATTTGTATCTATGTGTTAGAGGCCGATTTGGCCTTGGATCAAAGAAGGAAAGTTGTAGGAAATGATGTTTTATAGGTTCCTATAAAATTTCAGCTAAATCGGAGCAACGTAGAACGTGAAAAGTCCAAAATACCCCTACTGTTTTAAAATTTCCCAGCAGTCCGTTTCTTCAGTTCAGTCCAGTTTATCACGATTTTTGATCAGGATCCATTCTGATTTAGCTCTGGGCCAAAACATAAAAGTTGTAGTGTTCTGAAGTAGCTTTAAAATGCCTCAAAGAAAACCTGATTCGGACTTGTGTACACTGAGTTAGGTCCGCTACAGCATAATGCGTTTAAACAGCCGATGAATTGGTTTCTGGTTTAGTAGTCTGAGATTTTGACTAAGTTACATTAGGAAATGGACTAAGTGACCTTCATGAATGTTGTAGCTTTGTGTCTTAGCTTCGAAACGGCATAGGTTTCGCCTTAATCCGATAAGCGTAGCCTCGGACAAGTTATTTCCGCTTGTATACGTCAAATCTGTCTTGTGCCACATTGAATTTCTGCACTTGTACTTGATGCGGTTCTTGTTGTTATGATATTGTGAGCCTATGGAACGGCTCTTGACATAAATTGCTGATATGTATGTTGTTGGGCTGTTGTTGAAGAAAAATAATGAAGCCTAAATGGCTGGAAAATTAGGTAAACACAAAGGGCATGCTGCCCAAATTTACGCTCGAGGACTATATAAATACACTTGCGACTTGGGTCGAGTTGATATGAATAGTACTTGAACCATCTAGGGTACTTGAGTCTTCTTGTTCGAGGTATATAAGTAAGGACTTGGCCGAACTTGTACCCTTGAGAAATGAAATAATGATTGCTCAAAGTACGTTTTCCCTTGTACTTTCGACTCGCATGACCATTTCAAGTATAAATGTTACAAAGTTTTATCATTTAAAAAGTGAGCGAGTATCTCACGAGTATTCTCCAAGTGAATTTCAATTTCTTGATTCTTATTGAACGAAACGTCTAAGTTTCGAACTCTAGTCATGTTTCAAAGTTCTCAAATTGAGTTTTATCGCAGATTTGGACTCCGAACTCGGAGTATAACCTGAAAGTGACCAGTAGCACTATATCTTTTGGGTGAGTGCTTTCAAATACCGAATTGAACTTGATACTTGAACTTGATACGTGACCAATCTGATTACATGTTATATACGTGAATTGTAAGGGCAAGAGTGTACTTTATCGCACTTGCCCTTACGTGATATACTTGTTTATTGTTGCAATTGACTTGATATACTTGTTTATGATGCGCGCACTTCCTGGAATTCCAGAAACCCTGTGGCGAGTTACTCTAGTCGAGCCGGCAAGGGCTTGGTCGATTGGGTAACGAACCCTGGGTCTCTTGTATTGTCGAGTGGAGTGATATCTCCTCGACTAATCGGTATACTCGAGTATTACCACCCGTGTTCTTGAGGATTTTGGGCCCAGCTGGGGGTTGAACGGTGGACGGAGAGTCGTTTAAGTGGTGTTCTACTGGATTGGTTACTTACTTGAAAGTTGACGGAGTGTCAACTACTACGGGATCAAGCTTCTAGTAATGTAATGGGAATTTGGCTCCTGAGAGTCATCCGTATCCTTATACTTTGGAGTAGTTATTGTTTATTGGATTATTGTTTCTTTTGAAAAATTTTCTACATTCGCTCATTTTAAGATTTCTACTTGACGTGTTACTGTTCACATTTATGAACACTTTATGCTCGTTACTTTGCTATATCGAAAACTCGTACTTATAAATAATGGTCAATTTGCTATTTGGAACCTCACTGGGCTTTTAGCTCATTCCACTCCATTTGTTTTCCTTTCAGGGGTACGAGCGAGGTGTGAGATATGTAAAGTCTAGCATAGACTAGCTGTTTGATTTTGACTTGTACTCACGCTATTCCTCGGATGGAACATGTTGTATTTGGATTGTATTCGTTTTGATCTAGTTTGGTCTATTGAGACTTCGTACTTCGATTTCTATTAATGTAAATTATAAGCTTGAATTGGGAATGTTATTTATGGTTCATGAATGTGTGTACGTGACTCGATTGAGATAGTGAGTGAGTCCTGGCGAGAGCTGGGCAGGCGGTCCGCCGAACCCTTTGGTACGCCTTAGGGGGAGGT
>NW_020862817.1:0-25714 GCF_003713205.1 Coffea eugenioides | reverse complement strand
TCTTGGGCGGATCCTACGATGAAAACCCTCTGAGAGATGTTGTAATTGTTTTCCAAAGGGAAATTTTGTATATTTGAAAAGGAGACAAAAAGTGTATATGTGGAGCTCTTTACAAGTTTCTCTCTTCTCACTTGTATCGTAATTGAATGAGAAAATTTGTTTCAAACTTTTTCAGCAATAAACTTTTTGGACAATCATTGTTTTGTGTATATTTATGTACATTTCATTCTTTATTCTTATTCATTGGAGATTTCATGATGAATTTTAAGAAATAAGACTAAATTGGGATTTTTTTTTTCAACCTCCGACCTGAAAATTCACAATAAGAGTGTTCAGAATTAAAAGAGGTCATTCAGAAGGCCCAATGAGATATCTTTTTTCCTTCACTGAACCCCAAAATAAAATCAGTCACATTGATTGATAAATCGCAAATTGGGGCCATCTTTGCTTGAAAATATCCATTGTGTTTAATCGATTCAATCACATCTAAGTGAAAGCAAAAATGTGCATCATCCTTATTCGTTTGAAAATTTGGAGTGATACTTTGAGCATTTGTTTCACTATCTATACAGATTTTTATCACTTGCTCTCCCATTTGAGCCTATGAAAAGAATAATTTCGTTTCAGATAAGAGCCCTAATGATCACTACCCTATATTGGAAAATTTTCAAATAGGGGAATGGATTTTCAATAACCGTTTCGTTACTTTGGTTGTCATGAGGTGTAAGAATGATGCTTTGGCCGTCGTTTCTACAACCTAAACACTGATCACCCCTTGCATCCCCATTTTGAGCTAAAATTGGTGGTTCTTTTCTAATGCACTCATGGTCGTACCCCACATTGGGGAGGGAGATTGGAGAATTTTCAAAAAAAAAACAAAAAAGAAAAAAGGAAAAAAGGGAAAAAGCAAAAATGCTAGAATAAGGAGGGAACTGCAAATTGGGGAAATTTGATTCCACTTGGGTTCCAAGTTTGAAAAAAGAAAAGGAAGGGTTTTTGTCCATGTGAATCGCCTATGTTTCACAAATATGGATGAGCAAGGGTCTTCCTCAGTCAATTAATTCAGATACACGCAAAAAAAATTTCGCATTAACGAAAGTTTCCTTTCAGAGTTGTTGTAAGGAATGGAATACAAGTCAGGCCATCTTCTTTTCCAATCGAACACTTTATCCCTAGTTATCCCTTTTGAGCCATCAGAATAAATTATTTCGTTTGGCAACCCCTGAGAATCGCAAACCCCACGCTGGGGGCGAGTTTGAGTTGAAAAGAAAATTTCAAGAAGTGAAAAGTGAAAAGCAACAAGATCAAAAACAAAGGAAGAAAAGAGAACCTCAGTTCAAAAGTAAACTGGGGCAAATTTTGTGAAAGTTCAAAAATGGCCGAAGGCCGAAAAATCAAAAGAAAGAAAATGAAAGAGAAAAAGCCTCAATTGAGCAAAAACTGGGGCAAATTCTGATTTAACCCTAAAATAGGGTTGACGCAACAATGCGATCTCAGATTTTTCAAACCGCTTTTGAAATCCGTTTTCAAGCCTTAACCTTTCTAAGCACCCCACCTGACCCCATTACAAAAGCCAAAAGTCCTGACTTCTGTTCTTTGCAATGGTCCTGTCAAGAAAATTTCTGATGTCGAAAATTTTAGATGTATTCTGAATTGATTAGGTGTGAGGTTGACACTGCTTTTCATGTGAAACCCCGCGAGGGCATTTTTGGGAAAAAGGAAAAACGAGCGAAATGAATGCAAAAGAAAGATGCAAAAAAACAAAACAAAAAGAAAAAGAAAAAAGATTTGATGCTGAAAGACCCTGTTGGGTGATGATAAAAAGTCAAACAAAGTCCAAGAATCTGGAGTCCAGATGGGGGCAATGTTGAAAAATGCGATCTTCGATGCAATGTCCTTTGGAAATTATTTCTTTAGCTATCGTTCTCAAGCCAAATTACAAGCTAATAAAGTCCATTGTTGACTTATTCCTTCATGACAATCCAAAGTGAGGATTATGCTCATAAAAATCCATCGATCACTCATGATCATAAGGGTATAACCAGATTTAACATGTTTAGCTATCATTTCTACCCAAAATTTTGCAAGCCCATGAAGCTTATACGTTGACTAAGTTTTCTTAAGAAATAAGGGTGACAAACTATTTTGCTTTCATGAAGACGTGATATCAAATGAGCGCAAAATGAGACAAATCTTGACCTCCCATTTCCTTCAGCCACTTCCAAGTCAGAAATAACGCCCACTTGATTGGTCTTGAAAGATGAGCCAATCGAAAGTGGTGACCCGTTACCCCAAAACACCGATGCTAAAAGTGAGGAAGAAATCCTCTTGAATTTGGTGCTATTTTGAGAAATTCATCATGAAATTTTCTATGTGATTTTAAGCAAGACGTTCAGATTTCTTCACATTATATAGGAAACACAGTTTCTTGCTTTGTTCAAATGGAGGGGCATCCAAACCAATTTTTACATTCATGGGCCCATGCTCAAATGGGCCCACACTGGGGGCAAGGCAAAATTTTTTATAGTTCATTTGAGGATTTCGTCAAAGAGCCAAGTAATATACTTTCAAATCAATCACACTGCTCTTTCTATGAATAGTAGTTGCAATATTTTGAAATTCAAGTGCATGTCATGCTTTGTTAAGCCCCCTGTGCAGGTATTCATGGGTCCAAACAATGGAGAAACATCAATTGAGATGGAAGGCCGATGCCGGAAAAGTGAAGCAAGAAGAAAGAAGAAGAAAAGGGCCGACACTGAGGCAATGTATTTTTGGAAAAGATTCTCTCGAAAATCAAAATCCAAAAATCCAAAAAATCATCAATCAAAAATCAATCAGAAAAATCAAGGAAAATCAAATTCAATTTTTTGTTTCTTGAAAAATCAATTCTTGTTGGCGATGTCTTGGCATATGCCGCGCGCTCTTCTATTTCCCCCTTTCTTTGACAATCACGCTTAATTTCTTGACCAATTGGATGGATTGGGTCTTATCCCAGGATTGGGTCTTATCCCACTGGCCATTCACTTTATCACGTTGGGCTTGGTGTTCGTGCCACCAACTTCACTTTATCACGTTGGGCCTGGACTTGGTGCCGCCAACATCACTTTATCACGTTGGGCCTGGACTTCGTGCCGCCAACATCACAAATCACGTTGGGCTTGGATTTAGTGCCACCAACATCACTTAATCTCGTTGGGCCTGGATTTCGTGCCGCCAACATCTCAAAGACCATGTTGGGCCTGGACTTGGTGCCGCCAACATCTCAAAGGTCTCGTTGGGCCTGAGTTTCGTGCCGCCAACAGTTCAAATGTCACGTTGGGCCTGAGTTTCGTGTCGCCAACAGTTCAAATGTCACGTTGGGCCTGAGTTTCGTGCCGCCAACAGTTCAAATGTCACGTTGGGCCTGAGTTTCGTGCCGCCAACAGTTCAAATGTCACGTTGGGCCTGAGTCTCGTGCCGCCAACAGGTCAAATGTCACGTTGGGCCTGGACTTCGTGCCGCCAACATTCCAAATATCACGTTGGGCCTGGATTTTGTGCCGCCAACATTCCAAAGATCCCGTGGGTCTATCCAAATTTTACATTTCTGTCCGGGTCTATCCCGTGGGTCTATCCCAATTTTAAATTCCTGCTCGGGTCAGTCCCGTTTTATTTTTCATGTTTGGGTCAGTCCCGCATTCAAATTCTTGTTCATTGGAATCCTTTTGCAGCCAAATAACACAGGTAAGTATTTGGTGTCTACTTCTTTGTCTCAAGTTTTTTCAAAACTCAGACAAAGAGGGGCAAACTGTAGACACCAAATTTTGAATAATTTTATGTGGCATCTAGTTCATGATTTTCATTTTAGATTGCTTGCATTCGTTGTTTACTTTTAGTTTTAATTTTTAGTCTTAGCTTTTAAGTTTAAAATTAGCGTAGAGTTTTTAGAAAAAAAGGGAAAACATCAAAAATATGTTGTAGTCATTTTATTTTTATTCAATGCTTTCTTGAAAAGAAAAATTCAAAAAAAATAGGCTTTAGTTAGATCGGAAAAATGAAAAAAAAGAGAAAAAGGAAAAGGAAAATTTGTTCACAAAAATATGTTTATTTCTTTAAATTCAATCTTTGGGCACTTTAGTTATTTTTATTAAGTTATTTTGAGAAAAAGAAAATAAAAGAAAATGAAAAGAAAATGTGAAAAAGATGGAAAAATGGCCATTTTTGTTTTTAGTTGTTTAGTTTTTAAATTATTTTCATTATTATTATTATTATTATTACTTGGTTTTTGTTAATTTGTTATTATTATTATTATTTATATTTTATCATTTATGTATTTATTAAGTTGAAAGTTAAAAAAAAAAAAAAAAAAGAAGAAACGCGACTTGCAGGCTGCGTTTTTGCAGCTTGCAAGGGAGGACCTCGGGCAGTCCTTAGCTGCAAAATATGGAGGAGATAGCTGTGGGCTTTAGGGTTTCTTTGGATATAAAAGCTAAAAGGATATAGCAGCCGCAAGGGGGGGGGGTGAACAGAGGAAGCAAAAACAAAAACAAAAAGAGGACGTACGAGAGAGAGGTGACAGCCGAAACTGGGGAAAAACGAGAGAAAACCAGAGGAAGCTGAAGCGAGAGCAAGAGAGGATAGAGGGCTAACGGAAAAGGGAAAAGCGAGAGCTGACGGAGGGAGGAGCGACGGGAGAGATAGAGGGAGAGAGCAAGCTGACGGGCTGAGGGTTGAGAGGAGAGAAATCTGGACCAAAAATGGAAAACTAGAAGAGAAATGCTACGGGCAGGAAGAAGTTGGTGGCGCTGCCATTGCCGTTGCTGCTCTCGTTCTGCTGTCGCCGACTCCATCGAGCCCAGATCGAAGCTTCAACTCCAAGACAGTGAGTAGAACCAAGCTGATACTTGGCAATCTTGTTGGAGCAAGCGGAGCCCGCAATCATGGAAGCCATTGATACTAGCACTGTCCCCGCCATCGAGCTGCTGCACTCACAAGGAGTCTGCCACCATTAGCACTGTAAGTTTTCCGTTTCTGGATGCTGGGCCCTTAGTTAACAAAACGAAGGAGAAATTGCTTTCAATTTTCGAATGCCCCTGACCCATTTGGAAAAGGTCTCTGCAAAATTGAATTCAAAAAGCAAGCTGGAATTTTTAGGCATGATAGAGGCAGTTTATGGTTTTCCGTTTCTTTTTGTTTCTGTTTTGTGGATTGTGATTGTTTGTTCGTTATCAGCTTTTGTTTGACATTTAATGCCTGGGTTGGCTGATTCGCATTGGGTAAAAGACTAGAGGGTCTCAATGCTTGTTATTTTGTGATTCGGATGAATCGAATTTGGTTTTCAATGAATCTGGTCTCGTGTTTCCTTTGGTTGTTGCATGTTCAGCCATGGGTTTATGATTCTAGATGGGATTCTTGTCATGAGAGCCTGTTTCTTCATTAAGGGTGTGTGTTTAAGGAAAAGTTTGAATCATGCCCAAATACTTGCTGGAAAAACGCAATTCAGTTTGCCGAACCAGAAAACTCACGGCTTTGTCTTATTGTTTCCTTCTTTTTCCGGTTCCAAGCTATGGTGTTTGCTTAGATAACGATTCCAGCCTGTTTCTCTTTGGTTTGTTTGCATGAACGTGTTTCATTTGAGTCAGAAAATGGCATGAACATGGTTGGGGAAGAAAAGAAAATTTCTGCTGTATAGCTGCATCGGCACTGTGAGGAAATGAAATAATGTTGCAGAAAATGCTAGCTGGTTTTGTTTTCCTACCGCTGCACACTTCCTTTACTTGGTTTACTGTTCGTGATTGGATTGTGTTAATCATAGGACTTAGCTGTTGGGTGGTGTTAAGTGAAGGTTTTTGCTGAATTTTGCTTGAAGTTTTATATGAAATCCGCATCTTGAAGTTACATAGAGCTTTACATGAAAATTGCAGACTTGCTTTTCTTTACAGTTTGGCACCAAATCTGCATGATGTATGTTGAAATCGTGTGTCTCGTTGCTTGGCTTAAAGTTAAGACTCTTGGTTGAAAGGTTTGTCTTTTAAGCAAAGTATGTCTGAAATTATCATTTTGGATTGAAGTTGCGGCAGTTTTGTTTGTCCAACGTTTGCATATTCTTTCCAGAAATTTTGCATGAGATCTTTTAAGTTTTCTGCATGTTTGGACGATGACAATGATGTAGTTGGTTATTTAGTTTAAAGCTGTGAATTCGGATTTGAATTTCTGTTCTTGAATAGCAAATGGTATGCTTGAGTTTTGGTCTCGGTTGATGAGAGTGGCAGCAGAAAATTGCAGAAGTAAAGAAGCCTTTGGCATTCGTTTGCATGCATGCAAAATATTATAAAAATTGCGCCTCAACCTTTTGGCTTCCATCTAATGCTGCTATGACCCAATTAATTGAATAACCCCCTCAATTTTGTCCTTGGCAGTTTTAATTCTACCACTTCATTGTTTGTTTGTTTTAATTAATTACCATGCCTAGTTTAAATTGCACTTAAGTTATGACTTTAGGGACCTTATGACTAGGTGAGCCTTGTTTTGCCCATTTCTTTTAATTTTTCTTAAATAAAGTGGTGCCTTGACCTTTTTATTATTTTGGAGGGTAATTGAATAATTCCACTTCATTGGGGCGTCAATTCAAGGGAGGTACACTCTATCCCTCATTTGCACTACATTTAGCCTTACGTGCTCCTACGTGTTATGTGAATATGCATGCCTACTCCGCTTTCCTTACCTCCTTGCCTGCATTTGCTTGTTTTTACTTTTATTTAAGTTTTATGGGGTATGTGTACACCTCTTGGCTTGTAATAGATAGGGCTCGGAGAGCATCTGGTCCATTTCCCCTTCCCCTTTATGCTTTCATGGGGTATGTGTACACCTCTTGGCTTGTAATAGATAGGGCTCGGAGAGCATCTGGTCCATTTCCCCTTCCCCTTTATGCTTTCATGGGGTATGTGTACACCTCTTGGCTTGTAATAGATAGGGGCTCGGAGAGCATCTGGTCCATTTCCCCTTCCCCTTTATGCTTTCATGGGGTATGTGTACACCTCTTGGCTTGTAATAGATAGGGGCTCGGAGAGCATCTGGTCCATTCACCCTTTCCCTTTATGTTTTCATGGGGTATGTGTACACCTCTTGGCTTGTAATAGCTAGGGCTCGTAGAGCATCTGGTCCATTTCCCCTTCCCCTTGGTTGCTTGTTTTTGTTGCTACATGTTTAATTGCTTTAGTAGGCTCTTGCATCTAGTCGAGCATGCTAAGTGCTACGTGCTACGTGTTTACGAGTGTTTTGGCATGTCTACTTGCTTTCATAACCATGAATGAATGGAATAGATGAATGTACGTCACCACACTAGTCCAATGCTAGTTGTGGCTCATTAGGCCATCCCTTTTGTTAGTGCATATTTGCATGTTCACTACATGTCATGCATTTTTCTTAGTTTTATCACTTGGCATGCTCCTCGAACCCCCTTTCCCTTCATTTTAGGATTTTTGCATATCATGATAGTTGTAGGGTCCATTTGCTTGAGGGTCCCCTTCTGATAAGGGAAACGAGCGAGTGTGGCTACTCGATAGCCTTAGCACGCTAGTTTTGCCTTCTAATCAAAGAGAAAATCGAAGTCGACAAGTTAGGAGTCATTCCCATACCCGACCTGATGCATTCCCTTAGGTTCATTCATTCTCATTTATCACTCACTCATTCTTTTCAATTCACATTTTCCTTTCCTTATTGTTCATTTTGATTTCTACTTCACAAAATTGCATTTAATTACACCTATATGCACTTATCACTATATTTCATACACTTGCACACAAACACTTGGAATTTTCATACAATTGCACACGTGCACCTTTTCATACACTTGCACACAAACACTTGGATTTTTAATTTCTTTCATACACTTCCACACTTGCACATTTGAGTCTCATTTGCATTAATCGACCTCTATGGGGGTTTTCCTTTGTTGGCCGCCACAATTCATGTGGTTTGGGACCAAAAGCCTCACGAGAGACATCGTAGAATTTAGGATTGCATTTTCCTTTCCGTTTTGCATTCATATAGTCATATCCAACGTGCGAACATACATTGGGTAGAAAAATTAGGAAAATTGGTTTAAGTCACGCAACTAGCCTTGGCTAGGTCGAAGGGGTGCCTTGGATATTTATCCTTGCCTTCCCCTTCGTCAAATGTGACCCCCGATCCCTCTTTTGGTTACGCAGACCCAAAAGTTCTCAAAAAGGGTTTATTTACTTTTTTTTATTCAAAAACAAAAATCATTTTTGGGTGACTTGGTACACCCTAACTCTATACCAAGTGGCGACTCCATTTTTTGATACCAAAACCCTTTTGAACTTCACTTGGCCAAATCGTCGCATTCTAAGTCCCATGGCCTTTTACTTTTCATTCCGCACACGTTCACATGTATATCACACACACTCACACACCATCACACTTTCAACACTTCATCGAAAAGTGGGGCGCGACACCCATCGGATGGCTAAGATAAGGGGCTGAGAGGAGGTTGATTGCTGGCCATTGAGAGCAGGTTTAGGGGATTGGGAGATGGTACAAAAAGGAAAGAAGACATCAGCCGCAAGGGGAGCTTCATCGTGGGGAGAGAAAGCAAAAACGGAAAAACTGGAGCAAAAGGGAAAAAACTGAGAGAGTGAGTGGTGAGCAAGAACTAGATAAAGAGAAAGGTCAGAAGATTGCTTCTGGGGGGCGGCTGTGGATGAACGAAAGAGCGAAACAGAGAGGGGGAGCTTGTTCGTGGGGGGTGGCTAACGGAGAGAGAGACGAAAGCAAAAGGAGGTAAATAGAAACACAGCAAAAGGGGAGAGAGTTTAGGAGAAAGGGGAGAGATAGAGAATGACGGCTGAAAAATCAAAGGGAAGGAAGTGACGACTGGAAAGGGAGGATTTGAGAGAGTTTTGGCCGAGCAGGAAGCCAGGAAAACCAGGGGAAGACAGCCGCAGGAAAAGGAGCTATTCTGCAATCCGAAGGAACAAAGGTAACCTTTTCCTTGGCCTCCTTTATCCACACATCAGTGAAGTTTCTCATGCTTGTTACCTGCTTGATTGACTGCCCTAAAATGGCAACCTTGAACCCAAAAGAGTTCGTCCTATGCATTCTCTATGTGCAAAAAGGGAAAATTCAGCAAAAATCATGACAGGCTATGTTTGTCTTCTTTCGTTGTTCTAATGTCTTGATTGGCCGCTACCTTTCCTGTCCTTGTTGTTCACTTGGGTGTCAGATTTTAGTGTTAGATGAAGCAATTTGCAAATTTTGATTGGGTTTTGGCTTGCACTGCTAGTGTTTGATGAACAACCCAATTTGCAGAAGAACATTATTGTGAACAAGAAGGTTTCGAACCATTTTGCATGAGAGTTGGTCGTAACTTATATATTTTCCTGTGAAGTTTTGTTTGATGGGATGATGGCAGTTATATGTTTTATGAATTAGTATAAAGTTATGGTCTTTGGTTGGAGAGTTTTTGATCAAAAGTTGAATGCTTAGGACTGGTTTAGCACTTTTTGCAAGTGTCACGAGTTGCTGTTTTGTTTTCCCGCGGCTTTGTCCTTTTTGTTTTGTGCATTCGTATACTTGGAATTTAATTTGCTGGAGTTAAAGGTAGTTGATGTTTGTTAAGAGGATTGAACGTTGTGAAATCACAGTCTGTAGTCATTTTTCTTTTCATTGTTTGTTGGGTAATCAGTTTGCATGGTGAACGAAACTGTTGAAAGGCTGCAGTTTTGCAGCCGAAATTTGCTGAAGGTTTTAGCCGAAGGTCTGTGTGTCTGGATAGAAGAATGTATGTGATCGCATTTGTTCCAGATTAAAGCTTTGATGCCTGGCCCAGATTTTTATTATGGGAAGACTTGCACACTTGCACTGAAAAATATAAATTGCCGAAAGCTTTACACCTGCTGAAACTTTGTTGCAGCCTGCTGAAACCTATGTTGGTAGATAAAAATGCAGCCGGCATTAACTCTAGTTGTAGAAACTTTCTTGTTTTCTTTTGTTGCATGAAATTGGCATGAAGCCTTCCAAGAATCTCTTTGTTAACAAGTTGTAGCCATGAGGGAAAATCAAGTTTTGGCATGAATTTGACTAGCCGAAAGTTTCTTGGATCTGCGAAATGGTTGAATGAAAAATGCAGCAAGTCTTCTTTTGTAGATGCAGCCATTTCGTCCGTGGGTATTGTTTGATTCAGGTTCAATATGTGCATGATTTCTTGCTGTGTTTTGCTGGTTCGGGTGTTAAGTTCATGTTGGGTTTGCTTAGTTTGAAGTTTAGATGATTGGATCTAGATCTGGTACCTGGAGTTTGAACAAAATTGCGGCAGAAATGCTAGATAGAAATTGCAGAAGCTATATTCATCCGTGAATTGCATGAGCTGCATGAAAAACCTTCAGAAATATTACATTCCAACCCCCCAAGTTCCCCTTGTCCTACTATGGCCCAATCAATTGAATGATTTCCTCAATTTGGCCCTTGGTAGCTTTCAATTTTACAACTTCATTGTTTGTTTGTTTCAATTGACTACCATGCTTTGTTTCAATTGCACTTAATTCATGATTTTAGGGGCTTTATGACCAAGTGAGCTTGTGTTTGCCTATTTCCTTTAATTTTCCAAATAAATTGGTACCTTGACCATTTCTTTTATTTTGGAGGATAAATAAGTGATTTCACTTCATTGGGGCCCGATTGCAAGGGAGGTAACCTCTATCTCCTTGATTTTCATTTCTCCTATGTGATCCAACGTGCTAAATGTGAATTGCATGTCTACGTTGCTTTCCTTGCCTTTCCTCAATTCTTTGCATTTATTTTATTTACTTTTGCCTTTTATTTAAGTATTTCATTATGGGGTATGTGTACACCTCTTGGCTTGTAATAGATAGGGCCTGGAGGAGTATTCGATGAAGACCTGTTGAAGACATGTGCCTAGCTAGCAAATGTAATAGTTAGGGCTTTAATTGCTTTATGTGTCTTGCATGCTTAGTTGCTATGTGTTAATTTGCTTTATTAGGTTCTTGCATCTAGTCGAGCATGCTAATTGTTATGTGCTATGTGTTTATGGGTGTTTGGCATGTCTAAATCGCTTTCCATAGCCATGAATGAATGTGATGGATGAATGTACGTCACCACACTAGTCCAATGCTAGTTGTGGCTCATTATTTCATTAGGAATTCATAGAAAGGGCTAGTCCAACGCTAGACCCAATAGGATTTTTCCTTTGTTTTTCATTAATGCATTATTTGCCTGTTCACTACATATCATGCATTTTTCCTTAGTTTTATCATTTGGCATGCTCCTCGATTCCCCTTTCCCCTCACTTTAGGTCTTGCATCTCATGCTAGTTAGGGTACATTTGCCTGAAGAGTCCCCTTAAATATGGGATATAGACGAGTGTGGCTTTTTCTAAGCCTTAGCACGCTTATATTCCCTCTATCAAAGGAAAAATCAAGTCACGATTTAGGTCTCCCCGTACCCAATATGCATGAATTCCCTAGGCTCATGCATTCTCAATCCACTCTATCATTACACTTTCACCTTTGTCTCATTTGCACACATGCACCTTTTTTATCTTCACTTGCACACGAACATTTTTTTTTATCTTCACTTGCACACATACACCCTTTTATCTTCACTTGCACACGAACATTTTTATCTTCACTCGCACACGAGTACTTTCATATACATTTGCACACCTTCACTCTTACCTTATTACTTTTATCATTTTTCTCACTTCACACAAACTCACACTTTCACATGGCATGCATTCCACTCATTTTTTACGTCATTTAGGTTTAGGTGTGACCTCTCCAAAAGGATCATTATTGGGCTTCACAACTAATGTGATTGGCACCACTCAACCTTTGAAGAGAAATTTCCCCCCATACCCCTAGGTCTAGGGTTTTGCATTCATATAGACATATCCAACACGCGATACATACCTTGGGTAGAAAAATTAGGGAAAAATTGGTTTAAGTCACGCAACTAGCCTTGGCTAGGTCGAAGGGGTGCCTTGGATTTTTATCCTTGCCTTCCCCTTCGTCAAATGTGACCCCCGATCCCTCTTTTGGTTACGCAGACCCAAAAGTTCTCAAAAAGGGTTTATTTACTTTTTTATTCAAAAACAAAAATCATTTTTGGGTGACTTGGTACACCCTAACTCTATACCAAGTGGCGACTCCATTTTTCAAGAAACCCTTTTGAACTTTGTTTGGCCAAAATCGTCGCATTCTAAAGTCCCATGGCCTTTTTATTTTCACTATCACACGTTCACACACACCACACTTTCACATTTCAAAAAGTGGGGCGCGACAGTGTTAATCAGAAAGGCTAAAAATCCTTGCGCCCCTCTACTTAGCAGTTTCCTAACCCGAATGCCCGAAATCCAAGCAGATGAGGCTAACCTACCCCTTATATCTAACATTAAGGTTGCCTCACCCGGAATGCGGAATTCTACCACTTTCGTTTTACAATCCAGTTAGACATTATACTTGGCTAGCCAGTCCATACCCAAAATCACATCAAACCCCTTAATGACCAAGCTTATCAAGTCCCCTAACAATCTCTTCTCTCCTACCCACACTTCACAATCCCTATAAACCATACTAGTAACCAAACGTTAATTCCCCGTAGGAGTACTAACTTCTAGGTCGTATGGTAAACTAGCAGGTTTATATATCGATGCCACACATGAAATCAGGGTTAACAAAGGAATAAGTGGCACCAGAATCAATTAAAACTTTGGCAAAATGGTGGAAAATAGGGATCGTACCTTCCACGACCTCTGAGGAATATGGGACCTGTTGGGGTTCTAATGAATATACTCGAGCTGGCACCTTAGGTTTCGTCCCATCTCCCTTAACCAGTCCCGTATTGGTCTTTGGCACGGGTTGAGCTCCCTTTCCGTCTTGCTTTAAAATTGGACAGGTAGCAAGCTGGTGGTCTGCGCTTCCGCAACGCAGACATTTGCCCTCTTTCTTCCAGCAATTATCTTCGGAGTGATTCGGCTTTCCGCAATACCCACAAGGCCCGCGGGACGCCGAACCAGAACTCTTGTGGAAGTTTCCGCCTTGGCCTCTCCCAGTTGGGCCACTCCTGGACTGAACCCCTCTGCCGGAACCCGTCTGTCGTCCACCTCCAGTTCCTCGTCCGAACTTGGAGGGGGTACCTTTATCCCCTTGCCCGGAGCTGCTTCCAGGAAAACCCCGCTTCTTCGCCTGGAAGTTCCGTACTTGTACCCTGGCACTCTCTACTTGTTGGGCCTTCTCAACGGCCTCGCTAAAAGCGTTAATCTGGGCCACCGCGAGTTCCTTTTGAATCTCCACGTTCAGGCCCTGGATAAAACGCTTGATCCGCCGTTGCTCCGTCATAATCAACTCAGGGGCAAACTTGGATAAGCGCGTGAACTGGCTTTCGTACTCCGCTACAGACTGAGCCCCTTGGCGGAGTCGAATAAACTCATCTTTCTTCCTCTCCTGAACTAGAGGAGGGAAGAATTTGGCGTTAAACTCTCTCATAAAATTCACCCAAGTCCTGGGAGTTTGTTCCCGTTCCCATTTTTGCCGAATGACATTCCACCAGGAACGGGCCGCCCCTTCCAGTTGGAAAACGGCAAAAGTCACCTGCCGTTCTTCGGTATAGTGCAGGGCAGCGAAAATGTCTATCATTTTCTCAAGCCATCTTTCGGCCACATCCGGGTCGGGTCCCCCAATAAATTTCGGTGGTGCGAACTTTTGGAATCTCTCAAGTGCCCTATCGTCGCTTTCGACGTGGTTGCCCGGGTTTCCAGGATTAGGGTTTGGGTTTTGGCCTTATTGCTGCACCACTTGTGCCAGCAAGTTGGTAATTTACTGCATAGCGGCAGCAATCTACACGTTGGGGTCAGCCCTCGGTTCAGGATTAGGTCCAGAAAAGGTTTTCCCAGCACCCCGGTCTGGCGTAGGTTGCCTATTCCCGCGCCCACGCCCCCGTCCACTACGTGTGCCTTCCATAAAATCTATTTGATCTAGACAAACGTACTAGAACAATAAAATAACAATGCATGTAAATAAAATCCTAAAAGCTTTTACAATAACATATATATACATTCCAAACAAAGTCAAACAACACACATATCAACAACCAGCCAAGCCAAGTACAGTCAATCAAGTACAGTCAATCAAGTACAGTCAAGTCAAGTCTAAACATAGAACATCCACCAGGGAATGGCCTTATCAAAAGAATATACATGTAACTAATCCGACATACAAAACGGCTAGCTAAGGCTCTTTCCCCATCCGTCCTATATACAGAAACAAAACTAGTCCAAAAGATCCTAGGAGTCACAACCTAGTCCGTCGTCGGGCTAGTGGACCCACCCGATGGGGTGGATTCACCCGACGCCCCGGACCCGGTGCACGACGCCTCGTCGCTCACTCCCTCGACCACGACGGCACAGAGGTTTAGGATTGATGCGGCTCGAACCTTCATCTTTCGAGCTCGCTTAGACTCGCGCTCGCGTGTCTCCCTAAGTTGAGTGCACAAGTCATCCACCCGATCCTCAACCTCAAGCACATCGTACTCTAAATCCTTGATTTGCTTGGCTTGTTTCTCATTATCCGCCCTCAGCTGCCTCACCTCAGTCTCAAGCCTAGAATTATCTGCGGCCAACTCCTTACGCTCCTCAGCCACGGCCAACACTAAGGCATTAGGGTAGGCGTACGTGTGTCGACACTCGCAACGTCGGAGGCGGTTAGCCGGGCTCCAACGCACAACGGCCCCTCTTGGCCGAATCTGGTATGGGATCACTGGGAGCGCTCCACGAGGTCGCTCGCCCGGAGGGCTATCACTAGGCTCACCCCGTCCGTCCATCCTACACCAAAAGAGTAAATCAATGTAAATAACCTTAAGGAACATAATCAAAATAATCCCCAAGTCGAGCCTTTCTAACACACCCAGGCAAATTCAAACCTAGGCTCTGATACCACCTGTGACAGCCCCACCTTCCCCTAGGGCGAACCAAAGGGGTTAGCGGACTGCCTGCCCAGCTCTCGCCAGGACTAACGGGATAATTTGAAGCGATCTAAAACGTTCCGGACATACAAGCGCGCTTAGACAAGACAAAATTACCAAATAAAAAAAAACCGTAAACGGGGTCGGCCATGAATAGTAACCGACACGTCAAAATCCGACCAAACATCAATCAAACATATACATCTTGAAATTTAGCATTTACATACCAAAAAGGACATACCCAAGTTGTCCAACAAGTTTATACAAGTACGGTTTGTAAATTACAACTTAACAGTTTTGGTTGGATCCAAAATGCACTTAGAGTTTGCTCAAAAGGAGCTATTCAAAATTTCATTTACATAAGCACAACTCGGCAACCAACATTCATGGACTTTCCAAAAGTACTCAATTTCCTGTAAGGAAAACAAAAGGAATAGAGTGAGCTTACGCCCAGTGAGTTACTATCACTCAAGCAACCGATTTCATATAGGCATAAAACGTTCAATAAAGAAGTAAACCCAGATCACACATTAACAAAACGGGTAAAAGGATACGGACGGCTCTCAAGAGCCCTTTTCCTCGTTTGCATTCTTGATCGGACCTCATTGATCCTCCGTCAATGTTTAAGAGTAACTAAGAGTAACCAACCGTAGGCACCACTTTACTTCCATTCCTTCCACCCAACATACCCCTACCGGGCCCGAACTCCAAACATTAGAAATTTGGTAATACTCGAGTATACCGGAATCAAGAGTCTCACTACTACAAGATTCCATATAACAGTCCCCATGGCTCGTCAATTTTCACGACCAAACCCTCGTCGGCTCGATTCAATCGACTACCAATGGGGTTGAGCTCAATAGTATCAGTAATGGTCGTTGGATACTCGTCCAAGAGACACCAAATTCATGAACCAAATTCAGTATTTCGTGTATCATTCAATCATTACAGTAAAACAGTAGACAGTCATATGAGATACCAAATGGGTGAGGGCGATCAAGTACACCCTCACTTAATCAATTTCAATGGAGCAAATAAGCCTTCAAGACATCAAGTTAACATATACCAAAGCCACATTGTAAACAACAAGTGAGTAGTACACTCACCAATCAAGCAAATGATATTTCATGCACTTTCGCCTAAGAGCGTCTTGCACCACCGTCACGTCCTAACATATTCAAATAAGCACAATAAGACTCAATTACAAGTCATAAACCAATTTCCAATACTATCAAAATAGGGCTCCATAAGAATGTATAAGCACTAGAGTAAACCAGGAAAATCCGGAAATGGAATTAAGCTCGAACCCAAAAAAAACAGTTTTTGACATCATTTTGCGGTTTTGGCACCATTGGCACTACGATTATCGGATGGAGGTGAAAGATACACCATTTCGAAGCTAACAGATAGGGGTACAATGTTACAGAAGGCTACTCTGTCCAGTTCCGAGTGTAACCAGGTCAAAATTTCAATATACTACACCAGAACCGCAAAAACAGGTTCACAAACCGCATTCTGGTTCAAACATCATAAGTCAGGTTACCTAAGTCCAAATCAGGTGATTCCAAAGCTATCCGAAAGCTAAGATACAAGGGTACAATTCATCAGAAGACATCAACAATCAAATCAGAAGCAATCCCAACCAAATTAACCAATTACAGACGCAATTATCAAATTCAGGTAGAAACAGGGCAGCAGGGGTATTTCTGTCTTTTCACAAGATACGATGCTCCGATTGATCTGAAATTTTGTTGACATCTCTAAATTATCATTCCCTACAACTTTTATTTTTAAATCCAAGGCTAATTCGGCCTCTAACTATGAGGTACAGTGCCGGGCAGAATGTAAGAAAATGAAACCCTAACTTTCAAAGTTTACTTCCAAAACAGAAATTTTCTGCTATTAACCACACTTTCCACCTTCTAGCTTCCTTCAATATCATTTCCAATCATCATACATAGCCACACAATAATAATCATATGAAAATAGAAAAATTATCAATAATTATAAAACTTCACCAAATTCAACCAAAATCAAGATATAATCCACAAAATTCCCTCTTAGGCTACCACAAATCATGAATTAAACATCATTAGATGGAGGAGAGGGGTTCCTTCACTACTCACCTTAGTAATACAAGAGAGGGAGCAACTAATCCCCTTAGCCTTCCAAACAACTCCACTAAACACCTCACAATCACTCACTTAAGGGTTTCTATGGAACAAAAGCAAGATTAAATGGTGGGTTTGTTGGATTTGAGCAAGATTGACTCAAGAATTTGGAGAGCTTTTCTTTCTTTCTTCCTTGGAGAGAGCCGGCTTCAAGAGCTTGGAAATTGAAGATAGTTTTGGTAATTTTTTGTTGGTTTATTTGGTCAAATGGTAAAAGAATGAATAGCAGTCATAACTTAAGATTTAATCTTATGGTGACACTTGTCACCCTATTTAATGCATCTCTATCTCTTTGTTCCTCTCACACCAATCCACTTGGTAACCTCTAATTATCTCTTAACACCCGGTAAATTAAATCCAGTATCCAAAACTTAACCTAACTGGCCGAATTTTTCCGAACTTTTCGCTCTAGTGGGTCCCACGTCCGGTATACGCTCTTAATTTCTTAAAAACTAACCAATACTAGAAAACTCACCTAAAAACTATATTTACTCATAAAAATTATCTAGAAACTTTTTGAATAAAGAAAATGCAGAAAACATGCCAGTAACCCGAATAAAACCTAGAAAATGGGAAAAATTACGGGTTCTCACACACATCTCCAAGTAGGTCATCATAAATGTTCAGAATCGACTCGGCTCTAGTCCTCACCTTCATAGCTCTCGTAACCATGCGCTTTTGAGCTTCCCCCAACTGCGCGCAAAGATCATCAATCCTTTCCTGGCCTTCGACCATATCATACTCGAGCTCCTTAATCCGCTCGGCTTGCATTTTATTAGTTTCCTTTAGTTGGATCACTTCAGTTTCAAGCCTAGCATTGTCCCTCGCTAGGGCCTTCCTTTCCTCTACTACGGCCAAAACTACGGTATTGGGGTAGGCATAAGTATGGCGGCACTAGCAACGTCGAAAATGATTGGCTGGACTCTAACGTATGGTAGCACCTCCGGGCCTAATCTGGTACTTAATCATCGGGAGTACTCCACGGGGTGGCTCGCCAATTGGACTATCACTAGGGCCACTATATCCATCCATCCTACACAAAGTGTAGAGAAAACTTAAGTACTCTTAAGGGGAAATAATCAAATATAATCCTCAAGTCAAAAATTCCTAACACGCCCAGGCCAATTCAAACCTAGGCACTGATACCACCTGTGACAGCCCCACCTCTCCCAAGGGCGAACCCTAGGGTATCAGCGGACTGCCTGCCTAGCTCTCTCCGGGACTCGGTCGATCAAAGAACTAGCAACTCAAGACAACCAGAGAAATAACTTCAAATCATGAGCGTACAAACCCTAATGGCATATAATCATGAAGCCAACTTTCCAAACTTAGAATGTCAAGCTAAAAGTCAAACTTACCACTCCACACTACAATTACATAACATAAGTCAGGAGTCAAAAGTAAAGTCAACTAAGCAAAAGGTTACAACTCGAAGTACAAGTTCAAGCAAAAGATAAAGTTTTGAAAGTTCTTGCCCCTATGTCCATCCCACATCTGTTAAGGAAAACAAAGGGAGTGGGGTGAGTTAAAACTCAGTGAGGTTCCAAATAAATAGATACGCACATAGCCAGATAAAGATGTAAGGTAAACAAGTAAACACAGTATTGTACTACAACAATGTAATCACGGTTCAATTCAAGGATACGGGTGGCTTCCAAAAGCCAAATCCACTTGAGCTTGATCATACAAGAATCCGTTGACTCTCCGTCAATGTTTGCATTTAAAGAATACAATGTCCGTAGAACTCTATTTTCTCCAATTTCCGTCCACCAGTCAATCCCCTTACCGGGCCCGAACTCCTCAAATAGTAAGTAGGTAATACTCGAGTATACCGTTTTCCAGTTTCAGTAAACAGTCCTTAAGGTTTGTCTGCTTTCTCGACCAAGCCCTTGCTGGCTCGATACGACCGACTCACCTAAGAGGTTGGGTACCCAAATAGTGGCGGTAGTTGATAGGATATCACCCAAATCAACTCAAACACAGTCATATATAGAGAAATCACATCTCATAATAGCAGTATACAGAGTCTCAGTGGAATCGAGGGAGATCGAGTGTGATAAAGTACACACTCGCCTCAATATTTATCAAAACAATGTTTGGCTCAAGCAGTCACCAATCAAGTACACAGATATTTCATATAGACAGTTAACAAGTAATGGAACACTCACCTATCAAGCAATGAAGTGTTCAAACGTCAAGTCCCTCGGTTACGTTCACCACCGTTTCCCAATCCTATAGCAACGAGTGAAATCGTTAGCAAACTTGGTTCAATTCCAACCCAAAAGTGAGCTCATTAGGTGACCAAATGAGTGGTTAAATCTACTCAATTAACCATGCAAGTTAGGCCCAAAATGCAGTAAAAGTTCATGAGAAAGCAAGTTTGACAAGTGCAAGAAAGTTGGGCAAAAGAAAAGTTTCATTCAAGCTCAAAGTTTTCTTCGCGGGTAGAACAGTTGCATCAGCGCAGTCTCGGGAAAATGGTTATATCTCACTGTAGGAAGGTCGGAAACAGGTGCCGTCAGCGGCGTTGGAAACTAGACACACAGGGTTTTCCAACGGTAGCAAATACACACTCTAGTTCATCTCCTATCAGTATCAGTAGCTCGAATAATTTGGCTGATTTTCCAGTCCTGCTCAGCCCTAAAACCCTAGAAAAATTACACTAGTTCTTGATGCTAACTTCACTTGTTTTGGCTCAAATTCATCCAATTCAATATCCTATGGTTCATATACAGGGGAGCAAGTTATCTAGTACCATTGGAGCTCAAAAATGCAATACACAACAATGATTAAAAGAACCATAAGAGTCTAGTCATTAAAAGGAACCAAACAGTCCACTAATGGTCCAAACAACCACTTTACTTGCTTAAATTCCATATTAATTCACACCAAACCATGAACCTGTGACGCCCCGAAAAGTATGAGTGTGAGAACCCGGAAATTTTCTAATTTTCTAGGGTTTATTTTATTTAATCGCCCGCCTTTTCTACATTTTCTTTATTAGAAAAATTCCCCAGATAAAGTTTATGAGCAAAGATAGTTTTAAAATGATTTTTCTAGTATCGGTTAGTTTTTGAGAAATTAAGAGCGTATTTTGGACGTGGGACCCGCAAGTGCGGTAAATGCAATATATTTTTGACAACTTGTTGGAATTTTGTATTAAGTGATATTATTTTACAAGGTGTTAAGATATTTGTATTGGAGAGACAAAAAGATAAGTTTTAAACCTAAAGGTGACAAGTGTCACCATAAGATTTAGTCTTGAGTTTGACTACTATTCATAACTTTACCATTTAATTGAAATTGGCCCAAAAATCACTTCATTTTGCAAGCTTCTTGGCCGAATGTTCTTGCTCAAAGAAAGAAAGAAAAGCTCTCAATTTTCTAGTCTCCAATCTTGCCCAATCTTTCAATTAAACCGATTAATCTTCCAATTACTCCATAAAACCTCTTAGTTTGGTGGAGTTGATCTTGGTTGTGAAGTTGTTTGGAAAGTTAAGGTGACTAGTTGCTTTCTCTCTTGTGTTGCTAAGGTGAGTTGTGAAGGACCTCTCTCCTTCCTCTAATGATGCTTAAATCATGCTTAGTGGTAGTATGAGATGCAATTTTATGGATTATTTCTTGATTTGTGGTTGAATTGATGAAGTTTTATAATTTTTGGGGATTTTTCTGTTTTCATATGGATATGATTATATGGTCATGTATGGTGATTGGAAATGATGTTTAAGGACTCTATGAGGTGGAAAAAGTGGTTAATTGCAAACAATTTCTGTTTTGGAAGAAATTTTGGAAAGTTAGGGTTTATGATTGTGCATTCTGGCCGAATTTATAGCTCATAGATAGAGGCCGAATTGGCCTTGGATTAAAACATAAAAGTTGTAGGGAATGACATTTTAGAGGTGCCTACAAAATTTCAGGTCAATCGGAGTAGCGTAGAATGAGAAAATTCGAAATTACCCTTGCTGTCCTGGTTTTACCCGAATGTAAGAATTGCGCCTGTAATTGGTTGTTTTGGCTGGAATGGCTTCCGAATTGGTTGTTGAGGTCTTCTAATGAAATTTAACCCTCCTTCTTATCTTTCAGTTGGTTTTGGAATTTCTGGATTTGGACTTGGAGAGCCTGATTTATGATGTTTCCGCTAGAATGCGTTCTGTGAATCTGTTTTTCCGGTTCTGGTGTAGTTTCTTGCATTTTTGACATGGTTACACTCAAAACTGGGTTGAGTGACCTTCTGGAATATTGTAGCTCTATCTCTTAGCTTCGAAACGGTGGGTCTTTCACCTTCATCCGACGATCGTAGTGCCTTTGGTGCCATTACCGCAAAAGGATGTCAAAAGCTATTTTTCTGGTTTTGAGCTAAACTTTCATTTCCGGACTTTTCCCTAGTTTGACTTGTACTAGTACTACTTGGAGCTTGCTGAATGGCTATTGGATGAACTTGTTGTTGTGTGTGTACCTTTGGGACTGGCTGAGGAAATAATGAAGCCATGATGGCTGGAAAAGTTAGCAAATTCAGGGAAAGTGCTGTCCGAACTTTGAAGGGACTTGTTTGCATTGAGTTTGTGATCTAAGACTTGGATTTGAGCAAGGCAATGTTATATGATGGATGATTTCTGAGCCATTGAGGTGAGTGACCTCAAACTATTTCTAAAGTTATTTATGAACCGTTTGCTGCATTATTTACTTTTGAACTGTTTCCAAAGTTACTTTTGAACTGTTTTCTTGCATATCATGCGTGCTTGCATATGAGTGTTCCTTGTTTGCTGTAGATAATGTGTTAAGTGCTTTCAATGATTGTTAAAACGAGTTTTCTAGGCGAGTGTGTACTTTATCGCACTCGACCTAAATAAATGTGAAATTTTCAATGATTAATGATTAAATGCTACTTGCGCATGAATGTAAGCCTTTTGGGCTGAACTGGCCATTGCCCCTTGTTACCGGTCGTCTCGAGCCAGAAGTGGACTCGGTCGGGCGATTAGGGACCTGGGTGAACGTTTCGGTATACTCGAGTATTACCTTGTAGGTTGGTGGAGCCTGGCCAATTGCCAGGAGGGGGGTGAATGAACGAATGAACGAATGAACGAACGAACGAGGGTTTATTTATAAAAATGAAATTTTCAAATGATTGGAGGAATAAGGGGAATGTCAGGAGAACGAATGAATGATCGAATGAATTGCTCCCTGTGAGCCGTATCCTTTTCATGAATGTTACTATCGCTTTCCATTGTAAATGTTTCTTGAATTATTGATACTCCATATTTAATGTATTGTAAATGTTGTAATTGTTTTTGAACTTATCATTTGATTTATGACATCATTGATTTATGACATCATTGAAATGAACTATTGTTAAACCGATTTGATTATTGATTTTACTGGTTACTCGCTGAGCTTCTAGCTCACCCCAAAAATATTTTATTCCCCTCCACAGGGCTCAAGGCGAAGGAAGGACTTGTAGTACTTGTGCACGTGACTGGATGGCCTATATTTTGTACAATTTGGATTTGGAATCATTTTATGTATAGTTGAGAATTATTCCCGGCGAGAGCTGGGCAGGCGACCCGCCGAACCCTCTGGTACGCCTTAGGGAGAGGTGGGGCCGTCACAGAGCCAATGTTTAGCCAAGATTCTTAGGCTTAAATAAGGTGCAAAAGAACCACAAAATCAAGGAGAAACCTCCCACTTCAAAGCCGGTCAGCCAAGGAAGACAAAACTGTCCACTAGTTCTTTTATCTCACCAACCTTCATTCTTACATAGTAGTTAACTTAAACATCATGTCAAGTGTTATCTCTAACTCAAAAAGGGTCCAAAACATGTTAATACATGAAGGAAAGCTATGAACAAAGCTCAAACATTTCATCAAACACATGGTAGACAAACTAACTAACCCTACGACCACTTGTTTAGTTCAAGAGTTTTCACCACAAACAACATCCATGCTACCTCTAGTTTGCCCTCAAAGCTTTAAATACTTGATATAACACCATAAAACCAAAGATTAAGGATCACATACCTCTCTTGTAAGAAGCTTGAGTCACCCAAAACAACCACTAAACCAAAAGCTTCAAGCTTGAAAACACACTCTAGGGTTGAAGGCCAATCACTCACTAACTCAAGCTCTTGGTCTTATGATTTTTGTTCAAGATCAAACTAAGGTTGGAATAGCAAGAAGATGGAGTTTTCTTCCTTCCTTGAAAAGCTTCAAGATGGCCGAATTTTTGGAGGAAAAAAATGAAGAAAAGTTGGTTTAAAATTCCTCTAATCCTTTGGTCAAACAAGGTGGATGGCTAGGGTTTTGCCACTTGGCCCAATCTTGACTCTTTCATCCCTTAATCTTTGACTAATGATGCTTCTACCCTTCCAAATGTACCAATACCTATTTAACACCTCTAAACTATTATATAAAGTCCCTACCACTAATAAAAGGATACTTGGTCAAAGCGTGTGTGGTGAAATAAAATAAAACCAACTCAAGGAAATGTTACAATCCAAATAAGAATAATAAAGTGCAATGTAAAGAAATGTTATAATGCATGTAAAATGCAATATAAGGACATGTTATATGTGATTTAAATCTTAGGGCAAGGCATGTAATTTAGAAAAATTGTATTTTAAAGTGAGGGTTCTCACACCTTGATTTTTGGTTAAGCCGGTGATATAATCATGCAAATTTACAACAAAAGAATTGCTTAGTGTAACATCAACACAAACAAGAGAGAACACTTGTAGTTATTTTCCTTGCTGGTGTAATAACTTTATTTAACAAATTTTTCTGCAATGCAATCTAACATAATTTCGTGAACATGAGGTGATACAAGAGTTGATTGGTCCCTATAAATTCATAATTGGCTAATCCACTTTCGTATATGTCACTTCACAAAAATTTGCATGCACAGGAAGGTATGTTTAGCATCCCCAAACTTTAGTTCATGTCACGTACTGAAGAGCACATCAGTGCAATCTATAAAAGAAGTAAAAGTTCACAAAACATTAGATGGTTTCATTGTGTTTGAAGTTCACCTATTTTTCTAGTCAATATAAAAGCCAATAAGAGATTTCATTTCCAATTTCCGTTCAATCATCTTCTTACTATCTAGTTGCATTTTCACAGTTCCAATTTGCATTAACTGTTAAAACTAAAGCTAAAGCAATGGATATATCACTTTCCAATATTTGTTACACTTACACAACAAATGACATGTTTCAATTAATAGCAAAGCATGCAAGAATCTAACCCAAAAAATAGATTAAATTGGCACTATGGTCCAATGAATAGCTCACATTCCAACATATCAGATAAGTCATGGCCATTGAGATGGACATGTAAATTAACCTTTTAATAACAAACAAGCTTAAATGCAATGAGCAGTGAACAATAACCTGCACATAGAACGTACCTTTAAGATGTACTCCACCACAAGGCCTGTCTCTTTGCCAAACAAAAAGTCAAAGAAAGAACTCAACATATATAATGATCAAGTAATAAGAAGCAAGACATGCAAGGAGAAATTTTACCAATATATCAAAGAGCGTCATCAATCTTTACACTACAACAAAAATTACCTTTAACGACATTTAAAAGTGTTAGTATAGATAATCTAACCTGACACTTTACCTTTCCTCGTACTTCGGACGAGTGTCGTCCCTTCCAATGTGGGGATATGCTCGTAGCATTCAAATGTGTCAAGAATATTATGCTGTTATATCGTCCCATCTGCCAACCAAAATCCCTTTTTTTGATAATAAAAAATGTCAAGATAGCTGTAGTACCACATTAAGATAGCTGAGCTATGCTGACACTTTTAATTGCCAGGAGGTTTTGTTTTTAATATAAAAGTAACCTACAGGTAGTGCTCCCTACTGTACATTCCGTCAATCAGAAACCCAAAGGACTTGTAAAATTATCTCAAAGAGCAAAATGCATATAGTAATTTAAAAGTAAAAGTCAATACTTAAATATAATTTGTTGAACTAAAAGTCGGTAACAAGTACTAACATAGCAAGTACTAAAATCCCAAACAAGTACTAAAAGATTCTCATGTGCACAAACTTGAAAGACTCTCTTTCTACCTTAATGCTTATTTAAGGTGCTCTCATTCGCAGCTGGCTGATATTCTACCAGTAGACAAGCTTCAAGCAGTCTCAAAGAAAATCTTCAGTTCCAGTCAATTTGGCAAATTCACTTTCATTTATAGCACCCCTTTTTAGCTTTTTCAATAAGCGGTATTCCTGTGCCATCTCGTCATCATCCTCAACTGATTAAGCATGTCTTTGATTGGCTGTTTTCTTCCTCATTACAGTGGATGTAGTGGTTGAGGCTGCTTTTGGCTTCTGTACCTTCTATTGTTGTTCAGCTGCTTTTTTTGCCTGCAAGTTCTTCTTCCTTTGTTTCTCACGAGATTTATCCCTGCATAATGGATTTACCGATTATCTAGTGCACTGTATACTAAAAAAGAGAGTCCAGTAAGACAATTAGCATGCTCATTCTTGTTTGAATGATTCAGGATACTAAGCTTAATTTTTAGCATCAACCAAGTAAATGCAACAACAAATTTCACTAGAACATT
>NW_020862816.1:0-59808 GCF_003713205.1 Coffea eugenioides | reverse complement strand
CAAAATACGGGGGATCAAATGTGCTTATCAATGAAAGTGGCGTCCTGAGTTCGTCCTCAGTTCATTGGTGGCTCGACTTTTGGCAGCTATTTTCCTCCACCTCTTGGCATAAGCTCTTGTGATCTCGGAGGGTTTCTTTTTGTTCCTTCCAACGTGGTTCGTGTCGGAGCCAACTCGCAGTTATACTCATATTGCCTTACAAAAGCATTGGACAAGTCAATCCAGGTTTTTACTTCTTCGGACTTCAAATTTGAGTACCAATCGAGGGCATCCCCCTCCAGACTTTCCGGGAACAACCTTAGAGGCAGGTTCTCGTCGTCTACAGGCTTTCCCAACTTGTTAACAAATAGTCGGAGGTGTGTCTTGGGATTACCCGTCCCATCGTACTTGTTAAACTTAGGGGTTTTGAACCCCTCGGGCAATTGCACATTGGGAAAGAGACAAAGCTCATCGTAGTCCAGGACTCCTTGCTTGTTCAACCCCTGACTCTTCCTCATAAACTCATCGAAACGATCAAGGCGTTTGAGCAGCTTTATATCAACGGGAGCAGAAGATTCCCCCATTTCTGCCTTGGTTTGAACAATATGGTCCGGCAGGAATGGCTCAGCAGCAGGGTAATAAAAGGTATGTGGCTCAGGTGGTATATTTGAAGTGATTTGGGGTGGTGGACCTCGCGTGTGAGTAAGAAAAAATGAAGGATGAGGAGGGTAAGTGTATGACAAATTTGTGGTGGGATAGGTGAAAGTTTCTTCGGGTGCAATAATGAAAGGTGGAGCAAAAGTGGTTTGAGTCGTGGCTATGCCAAACGATTCTGGCTCCGGCTGACTGACGGGTTCAGGCTCAGGTTGAACTCCACTGCTAATTAGCTCATCATTCAACTTCCTTTGGGCGGCCATCTCAGACGCCATCTCTCCAAACTTGGTAAAGCATCTCAGTCAACTGAATCCCCAAACTTGCAGTCTCGGGTTGAGCGGTAGTAGCAGACCTATCTGACTGTTCCGGTTGAGAACTCATGTTTACACGACTCCTCTGGGCTTGACTACGGGATCGTGTTATGATGGGGCTTCGACGAGAAGCTATATTTAAATATTACCTGAGAAATTTTGAAAAATTGCCTTTAGATTTAACCCTCGCTTAGTTATTCCAATAAAAATAAAGAAAAGGAAAAGAAAAAGACAAGAGTTAGTAGATATTCAGAAAATTCGGATGCATGTCCTACGGGGGAACCCTTTTGTGCCAAGGGTAGGCCTAGCATGAAAATGCAGTCCTCCAGAGCAGGCACTATACAATACCTGATGGATCCGATCGACTGATCGTGTGAGGAATGATTTGAAAAATTTGGCCACTTGGAGTGAGAAGAGACATTTGCCCTAAAACATGAGGACGAAGTCGGAACGGATTGCTTGCTTTGATCTAAAAATAGGTAAGCTGGATAACATTGACGATTTATTCAAAATTGATCGAATAGATAGACTTGGTCAACTGAATTGAATGAAATTGATGATCTCTTCAAAATCAACTTGATTTCGCCCTAAAAATGGGTAAATTGGCCAAAGAGATGAAATGGAGTTAATGATTTATTTTAAAAATCGGCCAAATCCCTAAAAGGGTAAATTGGTCAAATGAATTGATGATTTATTCAAAAATCGACCGGATGACCCTGAAAAGGGTAAATTGGTCAAATGAATTGATTTATTCAAAAATTGACCGGATGACCCTAAAAAGGGTAAATTGGTCAAATGAATTGGATGAAATGAATTTATTCAAAAATGATTAGATTGAACTAAAATTGAATGAATTGACAAAAATGGATTGGATAAAATGGATGATTTGTTCAAAAATCGATTGAATTATTCGCCCACTGGGTGGTTTCAAGAAATCATTACAATGCCTTGGTCTATGAGCTTCTAAAATCAAAATTTGGCCTCTATATTTATCGTCTCAACAATGAGGAATCATTTTCTTCGAATTAACGTCCTTTTACGCAAGGGAATTTTACCAATTTTGAGAAAATGGCCAAAAAGTGATTATTAGATGCTCATATTTCAAAAAATTGCATCATGAAAATGATCGGATCTTTACCTTACCTTGTGCACTACCCCTTCGGACGGTACGAGAAAGGTAAACGTGCAAGTCTCATTTGGATTATATATCCGAGACATGGGGTGGTTTATTCCTAACACGGGATCCCCTAAATGGCATTCCCTTTCTAGGGTTTATGCATGATGCCAGTTTATTAAAGCTATGTAAATATGTGACAAACATGAAATGTGAGCTAAAGGACATAAATAATGCAACGGGGGGAAAAGGTCTAAACATGAAATGTATTTACTGGAAAGTAAGTGCAAAGACTGAAATTTAGACATGTGAGCTATCTAGTGGGTGAGTCACTAAAAGAGTGCCCAAGAGGCCTCTTATTGCTAAGGCACATGAATGCAAGCCAAGAAAACAAAAGAAATGGTTAGTGCAATTGATAATACACATAACACATTGGGAACAATTAAGAAGAAGAAATACAATAAAGCAAGTAAAAGGGGTGGAACCCCTTCCCTCGTGCCTAATGTGCTTAAAATAGGGTGAGGCTGACTCTAGCCTAGGAAAATGCTAATATGGATGCATGAGGCTGGGGTTCACTAATGCCTAGACTCGATAAAGCTTCGGCTCCCAAGCCTTCAGACCTAAAGGCGAAGGGTCATCACTCCCAGGGCCTTCGATCGGTGGCTCGATTGATCCCTTAGGTAGCGCTATGGGCGCAGAGCACACCAGCCGCCTACCCAAGGCAATCGATCCTAATCCTACAAGGCGGTGTGGGAAACGCCCACGAAAATAAAAATAAAATGGGATAAAGCAAGTAAACATGCACGTATGAAGTGTTCCCCTATTTTGAGGGAAGGGGTTGAGAACCACGCGAGGCTCTAAAGGTGACACACACCCCCCCAAATGCAATGCAAGCGCGAGATAACAAGTAAACATTCATTCAAACATACATTCATGGTTTGATTACGTGCATAAGACAAAAGGTCCTAAAAATGAAAAATGCAATCCTAATATCCACATGCTATGCATAGAAAGGGTAGAAAAAGGAAACGAATGGTTAAGTCAAAATGCTTGGACCCACTTAGGAAGTCCCCAGTGGAGTCGCCAACTGTCGCGCCCCACTTTTCGAATGAAAATGTGTGGATTGTGATGTGTGAAGTGTGGTGTGAACGTGTGCAAAATGAAAAGTAAAAAGGCCATGGGACTTTGGAAAGCGACGATTTGGCCAAATGAAATTTTAAAAAGGGTTTTTTAAATATGAAAACGGAGTCGCCACTTGGTATAGATTCGGGGTGTACCAAGTCACCCAAAAAGTGTTTTTAAAAGACAAAGTAGCAAAACCCTTTTTAAAACGACTCCTAGTCCACGTAAGCCAAAGAAAAAGGTTCGGGGGTCACGTTTGACAAAGGGGAAGGCAAGGATAGAATCCAAGGCACCCCTTTGACCTAGCCAAGGCTAGTTGCGCGACTTAACCAATTTCCTAATTTTTCTACCCAAGGTATGTATCGCGTATTGGATATGTCTATATGAATGCAAAAACCTAGACCTAGGGGGATTGGGGGAAATTTCTCTTCAAAGGTTGAGTGGTGCCAATCACATTAATTGTGAAGCCCAATAATGACCCTTTTGGAGAGGTCACACCTAAACCTAAATGACGTGAAAAATGAGTGAAATGCATGCCATGTGAAAGTGTGAGTTTGTGTGAAGTGAGAAGATTGATAAAAATACGATACAAGTGGAGGTGTGCAAATGTCTTTGAATGCAAATATATATATACTCCAAGTGCAAGTGGGCAAAAATGCATGTATGCAACTTAAAGAAAAGTGCGAAAATATCGGTGTGCAAACGAGGGTGAAAGTACTCGTGTGCGAGTGTAGATAAGAGTGTTCGTGTGCAAGTGAAGATAAAAAAAGTGTTCGTGTGCAAGTGAAAGTGATAAAAGGGTGCATGTGTTCAAATGAGACAAAAGTGAAAGTGTAATGATAGAGTGGATTGAGAATGCATGAGCCTAGGGAATTCATGCATATTGGGTACGGGGAGACCTAAATCGTGACTCAATTTGCCCCTTTGATAGAGGAAATACAAGCGTGCTAAGGCTTAGAAAAAGCCACACTCGTCTATATCCCATATTTAAGGGGACTCTTCAGGCAAATGAACCCTATGACTAGTATGAAGTGCAAAAATCCTAAAATGGAGGAAAAGGGGTTCGAGGGGCATGCAAAATGATAAAACTAAGAAAAATGCATGATATGTGGTGAACAAGCAAATGATATGCTAATGAGGGGAAATCCCTAAGGGTCTAGCGTTGGACTAGCCCATTCTATTAATTCCGACTAGCGTTGGACTAGCGGAAACGTACATTCATCCATTCCATTCACTCATGGTTATGAAAGCAAGTAGACATGCCAAAATGCTCGTAAACACGTAGCACATAGCATTTAGCATGCTCGACTAGATGCAAGGCCCTAACAAAGCAAGTTAACACGTAGTAACTAAGCATGCAAGACACATAAGACAATTAAAGCCTTAACTATTACATTTGCTAGCTAGGCACACGTCTTCGATAGGTCTTCATTGAATGCTCCTCCAAGCCCTATCTATTACATTCACTAACTAAAACAAAAGAGGGAAAGGGAAAATGAACCAAATTGCTCGCCAAAGCCCTATCTATTACAAACCAAGAGGTGTACACATACCCCATTAAAAGAATAACTTAATGAAAACAAAAAGTAAATGACATAAGTAAAAGGAATTAAAGAAAAGCTAGGAAAGCAAAGTAGACATGCAATTCACTTAGCACATTGGATCACATAGGAGAGACAAAAAGATAAAAGAGATTATACCGCCCCCTTGGAATGGTGTCCAAATGAAAGAAAAATGGCTTCAAAATAATAAAAAGGTCACGGTACCTCAAATAGTAAAATATAACAAAGTCACCAAATCTCTCCTAATTGCAATTTAAATGAAATCAAACAATACATAGTCTTCAATAAAGGAATCCACCAAGGACCCAAATGCAAGCATTAATCAAGCATTCAAAGCCAATTAAAACATTTTAGAAAATTTGACAGTCCAAGAGTAAGAAAAAAAGCCAAAGCCAATTTATTTCAGAAAATTCAAGAAGATAGGCGAACACAAGCTCATTTAGACACCAAGTTTCACAATCCATGCATTAAGCATCACCTTAGCAAAACATGATAACCAATGAAGGCAAACAAGCAATTGAATTGAAATATTAGTGCTGCCAAAGACTCAATTGTAAACATTAACCAAGCATTCAAGCTTAATCAAACACTTTTAAGAACTTCAAGGGTCCAAGGGCAAAGAGAAAGGCTAATAATAGTTCAAGTTGCAAATACTTTAGGACTCGATTTCAAGAACATGGAATGTACTCGGGCCATAATGCATTGCTGCAAAAATCACAGGGACCCAATTGATTAGTTTTCTCAAATTTGTGGGTCATAAAAGCATAAGGTAAAACTTGAGGGGGTTTAGAGGCAATTTTTGGAAGTCATATTCATGCAGACTCATGCAAACAACGTAGAAGCTCTTCTGCAAATCAAGAACCAACGCATGCTGCTGCCCTTTTGTTTCCAAAACTTCAGCAATTTTAGCAGCAAATACATCCATTTCATCATACAAACAAGTTCACCAAACCAGAAATTATTGACCCAAATCAAAACATGAAATTTTGTTTGCAGGATTAAGACGACAAATCTGATTTTTGATCGACAGAGAAAAGGAAAGTGCAGCAAAGTTTTTCGGAATTCTTATCCGCAAAGCTTTCCACAGCTCCTAAACACACTCAAATTCAATATGAACTAAAGCAACAAGACAACCACCTAATCATCTCACTTTGCAACACGAAACTTTAGGATTTGAAGCACAAAATTCAGGTAGAGAAAGCGTGCAGCACTGGATATAAAACTGCTGCAATTTCCTTGGTTTCTTGACCAAGCACAGAAAAATCAGCGTTATCCACTTCGTTAGAAGCCAAGTAATTTAAACGCCAAATCTAATCATTCTAATGAGGTTGAATACTGAATTTAAAACACAAACCAAAAGGCATGCACCTGCAACTTTCCTCCTATTTGGCCATGAGACAATGATGAAACCAGATTCATCAAAGTTCAAACCGTGAAACAAGGAGGAACCGTAACATTTTTAGCACATTCAAAAGGACAACTAGTTATGAAAAACTGCAGCAAAGATGCAAGAGAAAAGGCCCGTGGCAAACATGCTCAGGATACACCAATTAACAAACAAAACTGAAACTTGCACATAACAGGAACCTTAGTAACCAATCAAATGATCATTGCGGCAATAAAACAAACAGCTCCAATCTTGTTGCTGCAATTTTGTTCCAACTTCCAACACCAAATTCAGATCCAATCACATACCTTAACCAAGTTTTCTTGATATAACATCCGAACTTAGAACTAAACAAACAAAATTTTGACAATCGAACAAGCAAAGACATAGGAAGGAACTCAAAACGTAGAAATAATTGCTGCAACTAACCTTCACTTGACACATAAAGCTAACGATTTTTATGCCTTACCAACATAAATTTCTGTTATACTAGAATCACAAGCTGCAAAACAACATGCAAGCTCTCGGTTTCTCACTTTAGGTCCAACTCACATTTTTTTTATATATCAAAATTCCCTTCAGCCACAAATTATTAGTCACGGCTTAAAACCAACATGCAACCCGTATTCAGCTACATGCATGATCAAACAAACAGCTACCCATCAGATTTAATCCAAAACCAATTTCGGATGTCATAAAAAAAACATCTAACCAGAATTTCATCCAATTCTCTCGGTTGACATGCATGCAACCAGTTTTCTGTTTCATTTTCTGTTCTTGTTTAATCCGAACTGATTACCCTCGCGTATAGCATAATCATTTAGTTTCCAGCTAGCTAAGCACATAACTAACTCAGATTATCATGAGTTGGTCAAATAAAGTTGCAAATTTCCAGCTTAAGCTCTCGGCAACCACAGTTCCTTCAACATCAGATTTTTCTGTGACTTAATCTAACATCTAACCACACAACCACCACATGCAAGCCCACAGTCAACACCTCCTACCCTTAACTAGTCAATTTAATTCCAGAAATTACCTCAGCTTGGAGTACACACACACGATTAGCAGCAGAAATTATTTTCCTCCCCTCGGCAGTCCAGAAAAATGCAGACCGCTAGCTCTCTCCCTCTCTCCCTTGCTCTGGCTTGCGGCTGGATGAGGGAAATCTGATCTCAAGCTCTTCTCCAGCTCACGGATGGAAGACAGGCTAAATCGCAAGTCTCTCTCTTCCCTCTCTAGTTTACGGACCGAAAGAAAAGAATCAAGAGGCTCGGCTCCCTCTTTCTCACTCTCGTCGATGATACCAAGGCAGGAAAATGGAAGTGAAGTGTTGTTGTTGTTTTTTTAGGTGTGATAGTGGATAGGGAATGGTTCGCAGTTGAGAGAGGTGGAGTCTTTAAGAGGAGAAGATCATCCGGCAGAAATGGAATTGTGATTTTTTGATTTTTTTTCTTCTTTTTTTGTTTTCTTTGTTTTTTTTTTTTTTTGTTTCTTTGTTTTTTTTTTTTCTTTTAATTATTTAACAAAAATAATAGTAAAACTAAATAATAATAAAAACCACAATTTTAATTACAAACACATCGAAATAAACAAACTAAAAATAACAAAATTACCATTTTCGATCTTTTCTTTCATTTTTCATCATTTCTCATCATTTTTTTTTCTTTTCTTTTTTTTTTTTTCAAAATAAATTAACAAAAATAAACCAAAATGCCAAAAAATTAAATTTGAACGTATTTTTGTGAACAATTTTCCTTTTTTCCTCTTTTTCCATGATTTTTCTACGTTAAAACTTAAAAATTAAAATAGAAACTAGAAACTAAAAAAACTAAAAGCAACCACGACAAATGAGAATAAAAAAGTAAAAGAAATTACACCAAAAATTTGGTGTCTACAATGCCAGGCTGTTCAGACCTCTCGATAGAACCTCAACCCCAATAATAAATAAAGCCGATGATAAAGGATCTCCCTGCCGTAAACCCCTACTGGACTTAAAAAAATTATATGATACCCCATTAATGATAATCGAGAACCACACATTGGAGACCAGTCTCCATATCATGTCTATGAATCTCTCCCCAGAACCAAATCTTCTCAAGACATTGATAAGAAAAAACCATGATACATGATCATACATCTTAGACATATCTAGTTTTAAAGCTACATTACACCCTGTAGATGTTTTCCTAATACTCGACATCATTTCTTGGGTTAGTAAATAATTTTCTATTATATTGCGCCCCTTAACAAAACTAGTCTATTGGGGTGAGACAAATTTTGGCAAAATCAAAGTCACCCTATCAGCCAAGATTCTGGACAAAACTTTTTTAATAAAATTACAAAGGCCAATAGATCTAAATTTAGAAAAAACCTGAGGATTCGGCATTTTTCGAATTAGAATAATAGAGGTTGAAGTAATAAAGCGAGATAACTCTACCTCATAGAAAAAACTCAATACCGCATTATAGATATTCTGAGCAACAACCTCCCATGCAAAAGTAAAAAACTTACCCGTAAAACCATCAGGGCCAGCTGCACTCTCACTGTCCATTTCAAAGACTACTCGTTTAACTTCTTCCATAGATGGACTAGCCTCTAAACGCCGATTTTCCTTTCTCGTAATAATGGATGGAATTAAGTGCAATAACTCAGAGAAAGTACCCACAGGTTCAGACAACAAATCGGAAAAGTACCATATAACTTCATTTGCTATATCGTCATTCGTATCAACCCAAGTGCCATTCATGGCTTTTATTCGATGAATTACCCCTTGCACTCTCCTCTGCTTGATTTCGGAATAGAAAAACTTGGAATTGCAATCTTCTTGGGCGGAGTCATTCTTGGATAAATTATCCAAGTTATCTAGTGTTTAATTGGTTCTGAGTTGGATAGGATATGTTGGAAAATAATCCCATCTTGTGTTTGGTTGGAACTTGGATGAGATAGAATAGCTATTTTAATGACCAAAACACCCCTTAATTTGTAGATTTTTTTTAATGAAATAATTTAATATTTTTTATAAAATATCAATAAAATAATTTAATATTTATAAATTTTACAAAATAGAAATAGTTTGAAACTTTAGAATTATAAAGTAGATCAAGGGTTTAGATATGTAAAAATTTGCATTCACTCAAATTCAGTCCATTCGACCCCTTAAAAATAGATTTTGATCAAGTTTTTGAACATAAATTTAAAATGCAATTAAATAATGGGCCAGTTTTGGCTAAGTTAGGGTTAAATTGATTAAAATCTAACCCATTTAAGAACTTTAAATGAGCCAAACTCACACTAATATAGAAGATTTTTTTTGGACCGAGTTTGAACTTAGTGAAGTTTTCATTCACAAAATAAGCTAAGTTAGGTTTTGTATTTATATAGAATTTGGTTTAGAAAATAAGTTTAGTAAGGATAATTTGGTTCAAGGGATATATAGTCCTTCTATTATGATGTTAGTATAGCAGATTAGTCAAAAAACTAAAATTAATTAAAAGGGATAAATTAGTCAAAATATTTAAAATAATGAATATAGATAAATTAGTCAAAAAATTAATATAATTAGTAGGGGCTAATTAGTCCACTTATTATCATATTATTATATGAGAGTATGGTTATATAATAGTCAGTATGAATTTAAATTATTCATAAGGACAAATTAGCCCAAATATTGTTATGTTGGTAGTAGGGGTAAATTAGTCAAAAAACTTTAAAATTAATTAGTAGAGGCAAATTAGTCCATTCATATTATATTATCATGGGGGAGTAGAGTTATATAATTATAAGAGTATAAATTAATATTTTTTTTGTAAGGATAAATTAGTCTAAAATTTTATTATCTTATGTGTTAGTTATCCCGGGATGACTAATACTACCTTCCCATGGTATATTTTATCCTAAGAATAGGGCATTAATTCTGTTAGGTTGGATGTGTCATCCCTTGTATAAAATGTAATCAAACATAGGATGACACATGATGATTAATCCAATCATGTGTTATCTTATGAACCAAACGGACCCTTAGTTCTTATTTATCAAAAGGAAAACAATAACAATGCTTAAAATGGGTGAGAGGAGAAGCATGGTTGGTGAGAAGCATGATGGAAATAAATAGAAAAAGGGCAAAATTGGAAGTTTTTGCTTCACAGAATAGGTAAAGTGCAACAAAAAATAACATTAAGAGATAAAGTGCAAAACACAACAAAGGTTAGGGGAGGCTTAACACATTTAACCATAAAGAAGTACCACACTCCCTTGGGCAAATGATCATCTCTGCAATTGCTTAAAAGTCCTTTTTCTTGGAGAATTAGTGATAGGGATATTCTTACTACTTTACAAATTTTAAATCCTTATTACCCTATTTTCGCAAGTGCACGGTTCGTTTATTGAGTATAGGAATAATAGGTATCGATCCCATAGGGACTTAGAATGTAGCAATCATTGGAGTTTAATTACTTACTTTATTATCTAGACAATTAAAGTTTAAGGAAGTAAAAGCAAAGAAAGTTAACTAGGCGGTAAAATCGGCCATGGAAGATGTTAGTTTAGATGGTATAGCCGGTCATATGACATAAACAATAAATATAAAATGGACCATTAGGTGGTAAAACCAACCACATAGGCAGTATGTTGCAAGAAAGTAAATAAAAATAATGACAAATTAGATTAGAATTGCTTAAATATTAAATGAGAGGATCTTAGGAATTATAATCCCTTATTATTTCAGATTAGAAGTTAGTTAAGGTGATTATGCTTATACTTTCATGAATTGTCAGGGAATAACTTCCAAATGTATGTTCTTGCTTTCGCCAATAGACATTCTTAAGATAAACCGCCTTGGCTAATTCCTCTAGAAATTACTTTCGCCAAATTTTTTAACTCTTTGAAGAGAAAAGGTAAGAAATAAGTTAAATAAGAGTTATTGTCATAAACCCCCTTGTGCTTTGGGTTATTGTCATAAAGCCTCCTCATTGGTTGAAAACCCCTAAAGAACCCCCTCGTGGTTTGTACTAATTTGGGCAACGAACGGAAATCATCCAATTTGATGGGAAGTGAATTACACACGCCTGATAAGCGAGTGTGATAACAATACATCAAGGGTAATGTGATAATTTTACATTTTCTTTTCTTTTCTCTTTTTCCTTGTTCTTCTTTCTCCTGAACCATCTGGAGTAGAAAAATAGAAGCAAAATTGAAGCAAAATCTTAATGAGGTGCAGGGCTTTGCATCTGACATTCGTTGGGCTTCCCTCTTTTGGAGCCTGCGTCCCGGCCTTTTTGTACAATAAACCCCTCCAGCCGAAGACTAGTGGTAGGTGGTCCCACGGAGCTTTCGGAAAAGGGTAGCCTAGTGTGTAAGCACATCAATTTACCATGGCGAACCCTAAGATGGGAAAGTTGACTCCTGGGTCTGGAACCTGGGGGGTTGCTCCGAGAAATAATTTTACTTTTTTTTTTCTTCTTTCCTCCTCTATTTCTTTTCCATCTCTCCCCCACCTATTGGTGCAGCAAACCAGAAAGCAGGAGCAGGCCCATGACCATCATCATGATACTACTGCTGCAGCTGTTGTGGGTAAGGATGGTGCCCGGATGGAAAGTACACCCGGGTCCACCCACCTCCACCTCCACGTTCGCCCGACGCAGCTGGTTGAGCTTGAGCAGCTCCAGTACCCTCTTGACCACCTTGGCTTACACCACCTGCTCTCCTTTTTCTCCACCCTATAAAAAGCCTGTCACCATATAGATGGTGCCGTTTGATGGCGCTAGCAGCAAACGGCACCAGCAGCGGTACCAATAGTACCGTATGGGTGAGTTGTGAATTTGTTGAGGAGTTTGAAATTTGTTTTTCTCTTTCATGGAGTTTTTTGAGATGGGATGATAACAGTGATAAATTCCTCCATGAATATCAAGATTTGAGAGAATTAAGAAAGTAAAATTAGGGTCTTGTCTTGATTTGGATTTTCAGCTGAATGGTGGCAGTGGTAATTGGTGGCTGTTCTACTGTTGTCAAAGGAAAAAGTGTGAGGACCCGAAAATTTTCTTATTCTATCGTATATTACTAGCTTATTTAAATACTTATTCACCCATTTTCTCCGAATAATTTATTTCAATTATTTTAAGTCCATTTGTATGGAATTATGTCTCCCTTATGTTTTTAAAACATCCCGTTAGCAAATTTAATTTTTCGGAGGCTCGTTTAAGTGAGGAATAACGAGTACACGTTTTTCGAGGCTATATTTGAATCGAGAATGTAATAATTTTGGAGAATTAAGAATGATCAATAGTAGATTAAGAAAAATTAATTGAGAGATTAGATGTGAGTGAGTTAAAATTAAATTTATACCGTCCGCGTGTCGATAGTTTTCCGAAAGACGCACTGGTACAAATTAATTGGTGAATTGAGGAATTAATACTAGACTCATGTGAGGACTCATGTTTTTATTTCTAAAATAGTTATTTTATGATTAATTACCCTGGTATTAGTTAGTTATATTATCGTTACAAGAATTTCTTAGAAATTGCGCTTTATCGCGCTCGAATCGGAAGTTCGCGTATATCGACCTGGATCGGATAAATGGAGATTTAAGAAACTTATACTAGACTACTAAGAATGAATAATTATAGTACTAAAGAAATTATACTTGGAGGTTTAGTGTACAAGTGAAATAAACCCGATAGAAAACGGACACGAAATGCGCGCGCGCGACACTACTAGGAGTTGACTTTTGAGACAAACTTTGGCCCCAAGTTTTCAAGCTTCCAAGAGAAGCTTTAGTCATCAGCCACTTCTCTCCCTCTTCTCATCTAAGCTGGCCAAACCTTCAAGAGGAAAGGAGGAAAGAAACCACTCCAAGTCTTGCTCCAATTCTTCACCAAAACACCAACCAATCTTCCTCCAAATCACCTTAAATTTTGCATCCAACTTGCAAATCACTTGGAGATTCACTTGGACTAGGAAGTAAACATCATCTCACGATTTTTCTTTGGGTTTTAGAGGTGCAAAATTTTTTATTTTCACTCAAGGAGTAGAAGGTAATCATCAAACCACTTAATCTTGGCTCTATTGGGTTCGATCGTGGCTATGAAGCTTGTAGCTTCATTATTGATGTTGTTATTTGGATTTAAATGGTTGGCGCGGATTCTATGAATTTCCACCTTGGATATATGGACTGATATGATGATATAATGGTTGGTTTGAATTGTTTTAGTGTTGTTTAAGTTAATTATGGGTAGAGAATTGAAGGAAACCGAATGAAATTTCACTTGGGCTGCTGACAAAAAATCTGCCCTGTTTTTCTTGAAGCTTTGGTTAGAATTTTTTATGCTCAAACGGCCTTGAATCTGATGTATATATGTTGTGTGTGGTGTGTATAAAGTTTCTACCAAAAAGCATTTGGGTTGGTTGGATAAAAATTGAATTTTGGCAAGAACAAAATCTGGAAAACGGGTAACAGTAGTCCTCTGGCAGTGTTCTTTGAACAAACATATCTCTCTGTCCGGACATTGGAATTGAGTACCATCAGAGGCATTCAAAACTAAACATCCGTAGTTTTCCAACGGTGTGTCATGCACCTTCTAATTCGAACCGAGTCATCTGTAGTGATTGAGCAAAGTCTGCTGTCCTGTTTCACTGTCAAACCGAGGGAAAGCTAGAAGCTGCAACTTGTGGCTCTGTTTTCTCACACTTGCCAACTGAATTTCAAAATGAATTGTTCTGATGAATTGTAGATTTTTGAATCTAGTTTTCAACGCCACTAACCATTCCCAATTCCAACCTGTATGGAGTGAGTTATGGTCCAAGTCCCAAACTGCAGCAAATCTGGAAAACCCTCTTTGCATGCTGGCCGACTGGTTTGGTTGCTTGTGAGAGGTTTTATTTTGAGATTTTGATGTCAACCAACTAACAATTGCTTATGAAATGTTTCTTGGACCTTGGTTTCACAAATGACCCAAAAATTGGGCTGATTTCATGATACAAAGTATTTGCAAAGGAAAGAGAAGCTTGAGTTGGCAGATTTGTTTTGAAAATTTCACAAACTTCAGTCATTTTGTTAACTGCCTTCCCACATGATGATGTTTGTGTATGAAATTTGGTAGAGATATAGTTCATATATGGAAGATTTAGTGTACCAAAATTGGTGTATTTTCAATGCCAATTCGATGGCCAAATAATACTTCAAAGATAGCCTTTCAAATCTGGAAAATGACTGAACAGTTTATAAAATGCGACCAACTTTGAGCTGCTATATCTCAATGCTCAAAACTCCGATTTCAGTTCTGTTTGTTGTATTTTAAACCTTGGTTGGAATTCTAATTGAGTTACAAATTTCAGAGGCTAGTTCGCTTTCTGTGAATTTTGCCAAATTTCCAAAGTTTGCCAAAAACTAGGACTAAAACTGTCTTGTAGTGCGAATCAGCCACTTTAAGCTGAAATTTGAATGTCTTCTGTTTTGAATCTTGGAAAAGTGTCTTCTAATAACTTTTAGTACTTTGAAACAAGATTCCAACGGTATAAAATTTTCCAATTTTGGACCTAAGGAGTGCAAGATTGATTTTTCAAAAATTGCTCCTTAAAACTGAAATTTTCAAACTTGAAGAGAAACGAGTTTTTGGAAACTTTTCTCTACCCTTTGATAATGATTGATCGTTTTAAACTCGATTTCATGAAGGAAATCAGTTTTTCTTGTCTTAATAAATCCTCACTTTTGAACCTTTGTTTTGAGTAGTTAAGGTTCGTGTTTGAGGTATCAATTAGTCAAATTAAGTGTGCCTTCTTTCTTGATTAATACGCGATTGTGAGTGAGAAATATTTGTTAATTGTGCAGGCGCTCAAGGAGATTTCGAAGGGAATCTCAGTGCGGACACCTAAAGCTTTGTTTGCTCACTTATTTTGAATCGGTGAGTGTCAAGTACATGACTTGTTGTGTTTACTTGATTTATCTGCTTATATACGTGAATATTACTTGGTGAAACGAGTGTGTACTTTATCACACTTGCTCTCCTTTACTCAAACTTTACTTACATTAAACTTGATTTTCAAAGTCGATTGGAGTGAATCCCGTCGGCAAAATATACTTGTTTACGTGTGCATGTTGTGTTGTCGTGCGTGTCGTGTTGTCGAGTGGAGTGAACCTCCTCGACTTATGGGGACGCCCAATTCTCTTAGCCAATCTTGCAACTCGAGCCGGCATGAGCTTGGTCAAGAAGCTTGATAAACCAAGAGAATAACAAAACAAAACTTGATCTTTTGAGATCTTGTTCGGCATACTCGTCGAGTATCGCCTTTTTCGTGCGTGTTTGGTTACGGATCCGAGAGGGTGGAATGTTGGCTGGAGGTAGTAAGTGGAGCTTCTACGGACTTCAAAACCTACCCGATTGATGGAGTGTCAACTCGTGGAGGTAGTGGATCGAGCATTGGCAAAGCATGTGAAAATTAGCTGCTGAGAGCTCTTGTATCCTACTCAAGTGTGTTTAAATTGTTAATTGTGAATTACTTGACTTTATCGCTTTATTTATGGCATAAATGTTATTGATACTTGAACTACGTGCTTGCATGAATTTCTTGGCCTCATTGAGTATTGGCTCATCCTATTAGTTTGTTTTCCTTAACAGGAACCCGAATGGAAGAAGTTAAGGAAATACCGACTTGAGGCACTTTTGTATTAGTATTTTGATTGTAATCGACTAGACATTTTTGGATGTTGTATATTTTGGGAAAAGTGATTGTAAGTTTGAAATTGTGATGTAAGATTGAATATTTATGTATGGAAATGACTTCGTACCTTTATTCCGACTTTCATTGTTAGTATTAGACTTTAAGTTTGAATTGGAATTGTTTCGAGTCCTGGCGAGAGTTGGGCAGGCGTCCCGCGGATACCCTTGGGTTCACCCTTGGGAGAAGTGGGGGCGTCACAAAAAGTGGAGATTTGGAGAAGATGATAAGTTTTGAAATTTTCAAATGAGCCACTTGATGTTTCATTATTCTCAAATGAAGTGAGAAAGTTTTTAAAATCTTATGTAAACCCTGAACTAACTTTTAGTATAGGTTGAAACAAGGTTAATATAGGAATTTCATATTTTTCCGTTAAATTGGATGATTTCCATTCGTTGGCCAAATTAGTCCAAACCACGAGGGGGCTCTTTGGGGGGTTTTTAAACAATGAGGAGGTTTTATGACAATAACCCAAACCATAAGGGGGTTTAGTGTATTTTACCCATGAAATTATTGTATGAATCTAACCAACCATTATTCACTATCGTGAGAATAAGGCTACAACTTTCATTGCTTAACAATTATCAAATCATTCATAGTTGATGACCAAACAACGATAAAGCATAAGCATAAATTCTCAAACTAACAAATAAAAAGTGTAATCATTTCCTAACTATTTCAAATCAAAACTATAATAAGTTCATCTTCACACAATCACACTAGGATATGAAAAAACTTAGTTAGACAACATATTAAGAACAACTAAGTATGAAGCAATCATATAACAAAGTATGACAAATAAGAACAAGAGACAAGTTTAGTAAGATAAATTCTTATTCAATGTATTAAAGGTTGAATCCTTGAATTTTTTCACAAGTTGATCTCTCAAATAACTTTGGTACAAGAGTGTTTTCACTTTTCTCTTAAAACTCTTAATCTAAGAAAGAAACTCTCATTATGAAACTGGAGATAAACTACTTCTATCTCTAATCTACTTGTTACTACAAGGTGCTACAAGATGCTAAAAGATGCTCGAATGAATGAGATACAAGGTTATTTATAGATATTTTTGGATAAGAAAATGTGCTTATAATGTGGTCATAAAGTTGTTCTTCACTTTTTCAACTCAAGTTTAACTGGATTCAACTAGATTTTATCAGAAAAATTGGCCACAAAGTAGTGTGAAATGATACAAGTTATAGAATCAACTTGCAGAAGTTTCTCAAGGATCCGCAAAGAATATCTCACGGATCTCCTCACGGTTCTTCATGTTCTTCAGTTTTGCACTTTCTGCTTAAATCTCTACTTTGCTATGTTTTTGGACCAACATCAATGTCAATTTTCTTAATGATGAAAGCCAAATTAGCTCTTTCGCAAAGCATAAAAGTTGTAGTTGTTTGCGTTAGCTTTCCAATACATCAAGAATCATCTCATTTGGAGTTTTGTAGTATGAGAAATAACCAAAATACCCTTGATTGGTCGATGCTCTGTTTGAACTTTCTACAGAAATTTTGCCCTATGGTATTTCGGCTTTTTGACCTTGAAAATCAATGAACTAGATTTTGATATCTTCACAAGAATTGTAGAGCTGTGTCTTACTTTCTAAATAGATTAAGAATCATCTCAATCTGATATTTGTAACTCAATATATTGCTGAAATACTAAGGTATGCCAAAATTGTCAAACTCCTCTTGATTTGAATCAATTCAAAAGATACCAAAACATACAAAAACAACACAAATTTATAGATTAACCCACACTTTCGCATGTTTGGTTAAGAAACACTACTTGTATGAAAAGTAACTTATAAAAGAATTAAATTCTTCCATTTTAACTTAAAACACACCAAAAAATTAAACCTAAAGCGTACTAGAAATAGGCAAAATAAATGCTAATCAAATTTCCCGATACTTAAACTATTGTTTGTCCTCAAGCAATTTAAGAATTACAAACTATCGTAATAGTTCAAATATATCCATATGTGCTCATGTATTCATTTCCTCAATAACAAAGTAAACTACCATTGTACAACCATTCATTTCACCATAAATACTCATTATACCAAATAAAGGAGAGATAATTATATCAAGAATTAAGACTTGTCCAACTCATTTTCACCCCTCAACTAAATTCACTTTTAAACAAACTCATATGGTTAAGTCAAGACATACAATTTTCATGATCATCTTTATTTACTCAAAAGAGGGACGTAGTTAATACATATCAAATAGCTTCCTCAAGTAGTGAAGATATCTTTTGACGCAAAAATCGACATTGGTAGATAAAGACCTCCGATTACTCGACTTCATCACTAACTAGAGTTGTTTTGCATACTTATAATTCAAGAGCTGTTTTACAAGAAGTTGACATTTGTAGATGAACACTCTTGGTTACTAAGGTTTAAGAATCATTGGAGTAAATATTTATTTATTTATTATTTCTTTTTCTCACTTTTTCTTTCTTTTTTTTTCTTTTTACTAGGAATTTCCCTCACATAGAATGATCACAAAAAAAGTAATATAAATATTGACCATATTCATCACTTCATTTGTGAAATTCAATCAAAATAGGAAACTTATCAAGTATGCAAAATTCAAGGCATAATTACTTATACTTTACAAGATATACCTTCTTCATAGCAAAAATTCTAATAATATAAGAGCCATTTCCAAGTCAAATAAGAAATGAAATTCTTAAGACACATCAATTGTACTTTAAAGGGAGAATTTACCTACTAATGGTCATAGAAATTCTTTCAAAATTTACAAAATTAGGAAAATTTTGAACCATTTTGCTTTCAAATCACCACAATTAAGAAGGTAATAAACCTCTCCTCACACATAAAATGCGCATTGTCCTCAATGTGTGACAAGAAAAAATAAGAGTAAAAGAAATACTCCCTCTATAGTGAATTAGCCTCTTGCTTGCAACTTTTGATGACTTCGTCTTTCTTGTATTGCAACCATTTCCTTCATAAATGAAAATCAAAGAGTGCAAAAATTCCATATAATAACTATTAGTAATAGAAATCTAAAATGCAAAATGACAAACAAATTAGTTAAGGTTCAAATGATGCGAAAACCAAAAGTTTGGTGATTTGTGAAGTATGTGGTTAAGAAGAACAAATGAAAAGGAAAGCCCTTTTTTTTTAGAAAGAAGAGGTGCAGATCCATGAGGTAGCCTTGCAGATTGCTGAGTTTTTCTATTAAAGTGCAAATTTCTGCACTTTTTCACTGTTCACTAGAATTTCAACTTCTACAGAAACATGAATCTGATCATTTTTTCACAAAATGTAAAGTCTCAAGCAAGTTTAAAATGATCTAAACATATAATCTAACCCTTTATAATGAATCAAAAAAAATCTAAAATGCAAAATTGAGGGGTCGAGTTCTTCATGTTTCGTGTCCTCGCCAATCTCCAAAAAATCACTTTTCTATCAACTTCTAAAACCTACAAAATAAACTTAACAAACACAATTTAATACATCTAATACACATAAAAACACACTAAAACAAAAGAAATGATTTAAAACATTGAGTTGCCTCCCAATTAGCGCTTTTATTTATAGTCGTTGGTTAGACTCAAAAGTCTTTCTTTTTAAAGTTCACTTTGGAGGGAAAAAGGAACTAGTTCCTTCCCAAGGGTTAAACCTTCTCTTTCCATTCACCATATTTTAAACTTGCTCTATCTCCAAATCATTCTCATCATCAAATAAAGAAGAGTTAGCATGATCATAATATGTATGAGGATTTCTTGAAAAACATTTGAAACAATCCCAAAGTTTACTTGATATTTTGCCTTTATCCACTTGAACTTTAGAATTAAGGATCTCTTTTCCTTTATTCTTCATATTAGGCATGTTACAAACATGAGAATCAAGAGTTTCAATATGATAACCTTCTTTATATAACTTTTGTATAACATTAACCTTCTTAGAATTAAAAACTTTTCTATGCCATAAATCAATATGCTTACTTTCATTAAGATTGAATGCTAGCTCTTCACGATTTACTCTAAAGATCAACTTACCTTTTTGAGCATAAATTAAAGCTTTGGCAATGGCTAAGAAAGTTTACCTAAAATAATAGGTAAATGCATGCCTTCTTTCATATCGATTACAATAAAGTCAGCCAGTATAAAGAACGATTTCACCTTAATGATGATGTTTTCAATTATACCAACTGGACACTTTATGGACATATTCGTCGATTGAAAAGTAACTTTTGTATCCTTCATCTCCCTCAAATCAAGCTTCCTTGTATTGGAAAGTAGCATCAATGATACACTTGCACCTAAATCACATAAAACATTAATGAAATTCAAAAGTCCAATGGTGCAAGAAGTAATGAAACTCCCTGAATCTTTAAGTTTTGTTGGAAATTTGCTTTGAATATATGCTGAGCATTCCTTCGTTAATGCTATTGTCTCATTATCTTCAATTTTTCTCTTTCTTGAAATAATATCCTTCAAGAAACGACCATAAGAGGAAATTTGTAAGATAGTATCAACAAAAGAAATATTAATTCTAATTTACTCAAACATTTGAGCAAATTTCTCAAATTTCTTCTCCATATTGCTTTGCTTCAACCTATTGGGAAAATGAATGGAGTTAGTAGCATTCTTATGAAAAATATCAGAAGAAAGTATATCAAACTCATTTGGAGCGTGATCCTTTTTACCTTGTTTTTTATTATTTCCCCTATTTCCATCATTCTTTTCATTTTTACCAAGATGATTATCCTCGAATTATTTGCTATTCCCAAGAGTGATTGCATTCATATGTTCTCTAGAATTCATCTCGATTTTACTCGAAAATTCACTCGGTTGTCTCAAATTAATGAAATTAGCAATATTACCTAATTGGCCTTGCATATCCCTTATCAAGATCATCATATTGTCATGCTTATTTTAACATCATCAAATCTTTATTTTATTTCATGAACATGCTTTTCAAAATTGACCTCCAATGGAAATACGTGACTCAAGTGGTCTTGTTAAAAAATTGGATGGATTGATAGGTTTTTGTGAATTTGATTGGTCTCTCGATCCTAAATTGGGATGATTCTTCCAATCGGAGTTGTAAGTGTTTGAAAAAGGATTATTTTGAAGTGACCAATTATAGTTGTTAATATTATGAATTTGCTCCATATGAAAACAATTAGCACTATCATGATTACCGCCATATATTGAACAATAAGCAACACTTACATAAGAATTTGAACCACCTTCTCCTTATTTACTTAGCAACCTCTCAACGTTATCCATTCGAGAACTAAACATATTTTCTAATTTAGCACTTAAAGAGTTGAGAGTGTTAATTTCGTACATACCATCCACACTTCTTGAATTACCTTTTTCATTTGTCCATTGATAGTTGTTAGAGGCCATTTCCGCTATCAAAATTTGAGCATCCTTGGTTGATTTTCTCATTAAAGCTCTATTGGCTGCGGTATCTACGTTGATCTTGGTTGGGTAATTGAATCCATTATAGAAAGTTTGAATAACCAACCAATCGGAAAGACCATGGTGGGGGCATCTTCTTTGAAGACCTTTGAATCCCTCCCAAACTTCATATGACGACTTGCCTTCATGTGGAATAAAACCTATGATATTCGTATGAAGTTTAGCCGTTTTTTCAAGAGAAAAATATTTATTCAAGAATGCTTTTGCCAACTCACCCCAAGAAGTGAAAATATTAGGGGGATAAGAATTAATCCATACTTTCACTTTATCACAAAGTGAAAAAAGAAACAACCTTAATTTAATTGCATCATCACTTACTCCATTTATTTTGATTGTACCACATAAATCCATGAAATTAGTTAAATGAGTATTAGAATCTTCCATTACATTTCTTCCAAATTGAATTTGTTGAACCATTTGGAAAAGCAAAGGCTTGATTTTAAAGTTGCATGCATTAATTATTAGCCTTGCAATGCTAGTTTGTGCTCTCGATTCATTTGGCAAGGCATTATCCGTCAAAGGTCTTGGTTTTTGCTCCTCTATTTTGATGAAAGTTTCACCTATACTTTTTACCTCAATTTGTTCTTGTTGGGTGCGTCTTCTTCCTCTTCTTGTTGTATTTAATTCTTGAAGGCAAATTTCTTCTTGGTGAAGAACTTAGCACCTAAAAATAACCAAAATTACAACTAAAAGATGGAAATTATAAAATTAGCAAAATAAAGAGAAAGTAACAAAGTCTAGAAATTTTTTTTAAAAAAGAAGGATCCTTTTATTTATTCGAAGTTAAAGTGAGATAGTTACAATAGATATAGAGAATGAACTAAATGAGCCCTACCACCTAACAAGGCACTAGCCTAAGGGATGGGAATTCCCTAGCATCCATAGCCAAGCAGCCGTGAATCTCCCTTGGTTGATGATGAAGAGAGTCAAAAGACCATACTAGGGTACCCCTACAGGGTAGCTAACCTATCTGCAACCATATTTGCTTCACAGAAGATGTGTTTAAACGAAACAGACACCTGATCCAGCAGTCGACGAATCCTTCTCAGCAAATTACAATATGACAAGCCTCCCAGAGCCGACGATTTGACTAGCGACACTAGAACTGCAGAGTCCACCTCAACCAAAACCTCCCGTATCCCCTTCGCTGCACACACTTGCAACCCTTCCAATACTGCCACTGCCTCCGCCTGAAGGACCCCCTTCTCCCCAAACTCTTTGTAGAAAGCGAAGACAAGTCTACCATTTGAGTCGCGCAGTATCCCACCTCCACTAGCCCTCCCGTTGACCACACTAGCATCCGTGTTTAATTTGTACCGCTGGGCTGGAGGTTTCGTCCATGTAACCACCACTGCCTGCCGCTTACGGGTCATCGAAATTGCCAAGTTTGCCCACGTACTATCCAAATCGCATAGAATTGTGCCTTCTCTATTTTCCAAGCTCATCCCATGTCCCATATGAAATTAACCACCTCCCAGATGACCCTCCGAGCAGAAAAAGCCTGTCATTCAAACCTCGCCTTATTGCGTCCCTGCCAGATGAACCATGATACCAATATCGGGAGGATACATCTGACATGATGTTTAGGGATGCGAGGCAGTAATGTGGCCCACTTCATCCATAGTAGCTGCAGATCATCAAGTGGCAAGCGAAGTATGCCAAACATATTACCAAAGTGCCCCCAAACCTCCCTTGCCACTGGACCACTGACAAACAGGTGAGACACTGATTCCTCAGCCTTGAGACAACAGGAGCATCTGGACACCAAGGGCAGCCCTCTTCGACGGAGAACCGAATCCAAGGGGACAAAGCTGTTCAGCAGCCTCTAAGCAAATATAGACATTTTCAGGAGAATACCTTTATTCCAAACCATACCATGCATCGAGAAGCCGCCGCGACGTTGTCGACACAGTTCCCATGCCGAAGTTAACGAAAAGCCCCCCTTCTCCGACCCTGCCCACACGATCCAATCCTGCCCATCCAGGTCGAAAGGGATATCCACAATCGAATCCACGAGGTGGCTCAGAAGCCATTGCAGGAGTCGGTCCCTATTCCACCCTTCCCATCCCAAGAACTCCGCCACCAATGAATAAGGTTGCCCCTATCTGCCGGCAGCAATGAACTCAAGGGTCCAAGCTCACACCAAGTGTCTAGCCAGAAATCTATCATACCCGAACCTAGACTCCATGTGATGTGAGCTTCCACCAACTCCAGTACCCCATGTAGCCGCTTCCATGTACCCGTTGGTCGTGCTATTTCAGCCTAGAGCGGATGCTGGTCCCCGACGTACTTAGAGAACATAAAGTCCGACCAGATGGATCCTCGTTGGCGTAGTCGCCACCATAACTTATAGGAGAAGGCTTTGACCATGTCATCCAACAACCTAACCCCCAATCCACCCTCCTCTGTGGGGAAGCACATCTTCTCCCAAGGAGCCTAATGAATTCGTTTAGAGTTATGTGCTTTATCCCTTAAGAAAGCGTTAAATATTCTTCCCAATGCAACTAAGACTACCTTAGGGGGTTTAAGTACTTGCAAAAGATACATCGACATCGAATTCAAGACGTGCTTTAAGAGAATTAATTTCCCCCTGTGGACAGCAACTTTGCACTCCAGTGACAGACACGAGCCCTTACCTTTGCAGAATCCCATCAAAGACAATTGAAGAGCACCGACCTCGAGAAATGGGAACCCCAAGATAGACTAGAGGAAAGAATTGTCGTGGAAACCCTAGAATGGTAGAAACAAGGTCAACTTGCGCCGCAGTCACCCCAGACGAGCACACGAAGCAGTTTTTTGAGGCATTAATCTTCTGTCCTGAGTATTGTTGATATTGCTTGAAGAAGTCTCCAACCGCCTTTAAGGTCTCCTTCGACAGCCTCGTGAAAACAATGATATTGTCCGCGAATGCCAGGTATAGGACTTTAAGTCCTCCAGCCTGAAAAAATCTGTGTCAACCCTGCTGGAACAAGGCATTCAACCCCCTTCCAAACAACTCAGCAACTAACACGAATAGGGCTGGAGAGATAGGATCCCCCTGTCTGACCCCTCGCGTCGACGTAAAAAATCCCGCCGGCTCCCTATTTACAAGTATCGAGAACCAGTTATTCGCAACCAGGCGGAAGATCAGATCGACCGCATTTTCTTGAAAACCAAACGCCTTAAGCATGAAGAGGAGAAACGACCACTCCACTCTATCATACGCATTTTCCATATCCAACTTTAACATGAGGTTTGGAATCTCCAACTGACGATCGAGTTCCTGTGCATGCTCTTGCGTCAGTAGGACATCATCAATTATTTGATGCCCCGGGACAAAATCGAACTGCCAAGGAGAAATCAGCTGGGGCAGGAGCTTGCTCAACCTATTTGTCACAAGCTTAGAGATAATCTTGGAGTTGACGATACACAGACTGATTGGCCAAAATTCTTGCCAGCGAGATGCCCCTCTATTTTCGGTACTAACACAATTAACGTGTTGGTAACCCTTTTTCACAACAACCCGCCCTTAAAATAATCCTGAACAACAGCCACCAACTCCTCCTTAATTATCCCCCAACACGCCTGATAGAAACCAGACCCAAATCCATCCGGGCCAGGGGCACTATCTGGACTGATGGAACACTACTTCACGAACCTCTTCCATTGACGGCAAAGCCAACTGTCTCTCATTATCCCCCAGAGACACTCGTGGGAGAGTGAAAGGTAATACTGGATGACGGTTGGTATCCCTATCCGATTTGAACAGCGTCTCAAAAAATGATGCTGCTGAGCACTTGATGTCCTCAATCTTTGTCAGCCACTGCCTCGTCGAACTACGTATGGCAATGTAATTAGAAGCTTGCCGTTGTCGAACCACAACATGGAAGAAGACCGTGTTCGCATCCCCCTCCTGAATCCATTTTACTGTCAATTTTTGGCGTCAAAATTCACAATCAATTGCCAATTGTTTCATGTAGGCCGCCATTGCCTCATGGTAAGCAATCTTAGGCATCACAGTCCTCTCCATGTCATACTGGAGCTCCGTAATACGCATAACTTTCTCAAGCTCCGCCACCCTAGTGCCAATATGCCCAAACACCTCCTTGTTCCATGCCCTTAGCTTGCCTCTCACTCTTGACATTTTACGGTAGAACTCTGACATTGTACGTGCTGGGCAAGCCCCTCCCTATGCCTCCTGAACAACTTCAAGGAAAGAGCCATGGCGGGGCCAAACATTGAGGTGCCTGAAAGAAGAGGCCCTTTGGCTCTCCAAGCCACACTTAATCAAGAGGGGCGTATGATCAGATCGTCCCCGTGCAAGGTGCAGAACCCTTGATATAGCATATATCTCAGCCCATTCGTGATTAACCAACACCCGATCCAAATGCTGCCACATAGTCCCATTCGTCCAGGTAAACGGCGCCCCTTCAAAATCTACCGAGACAAGGCCACAATTAAAAATCGTTTGATTGAACTCCTCCATGTTTCGAGCATTCGGTGGTGTTTCCCCAGTCACTCGGAGGCCTCCAAGATAATGTTAAAATCCCCAGCCAACATCTAGGGTCCTTGGCGTGAAATCGCCAAACTCTCCATGGGACTCCAGAGAGGCCGTCTAGCTATCCCTGTGCATCGAGTATAGATTACCGAGAGAAAGAGTGTACCAGTTGGAGAGCTAAACCCCATATCAACCAACTGGTCCGCGAATGTGGTAAATGAAATAGAGAGAGCAAGGTCCCATAAGACCCAGATCTTGCCATCCACAAAGGAGGCTACCGACTTACAACCTGCAAACCATTTCACAAAATCTAACTGCCCTTCATCAGACATAGGTTCCAACAAAACCAGAATTTTTGCGTTAAAGTCAAATTTCATCTTTTTTAAGTATCGGAGCGAGTCCATCTTTGACGCACCCCATATATTCCATACCAGAAAATTAATTGGACCTAGCATTGGAACGAAATGCATATCTCTTTCGAGTTTCCCCACCCATCGCGTTTGGTTTTGGGAGCCTGCCCGTTCTTTCCGTCCCTCCTTTATTGTCTAAATCCTCAGGAGCTGCACATCCAGCTAATCAATTGCAGGAGAATTCCTTCCATTGTGCTCCAGCCTGCCAATATGCTCCAACCGACGTGTCAACTGCACTTGCATGGCTCGAAGTTCCTGATACCTCAACCCTTTGGGTGCCTCTCCACGCACAGGGCTAAGCGACACAGCGCCTCTCAGATTTTTGCCTCTCAACTCCACTACCCCATCTCCCACCCCATCAAGGACTCCAAATGGCTTACTGAGTTGTATCCTGATGCCATTGACACTTGCCCAGCCCCCTTATCCCCAACATTCTCGAGCAGCAATGCATCTAGTCCCCTTGCATCTGCCTCCCCCACTCCAACCGCAGCCATTGTTGCCGTACTTAGTCCATCATGCACCTGCACACCTACGGTTCCTTCACCCTCAGCCGTGCCTCCGACAGCAGACTGTTACTGCACTACCTCGTCCCCAGTCTGCACCAACCCCTCGACCAGGTCCAGTTGCTGCTGCTGCACTACCTCATCATCCTGGGCCTCCAGTTGCTCATGGTCCAAAGCCAAGGGCGACCTTCCCACCTCTACCTCCACCCAAGTCGAAGATTTCTGGATATCCCTCTTCTCTCCAACATCCTCCCCTCTCGCCATGGTCGTTCCTTGATCCTCTTTGAGAAGGGGGTCTTTGCCTTGCGGTAGATGTGCCTAGGCATTTTTTGCAGGTTTTAGAGCCGAATACTTCCTATAACACTCCTATTGGACATGGCCAAACCTCTCACAGAAGGAGCAGAACGCTGGCCAACTCTCGTATTCCACGTGCTGCCAGAAACCATACTTCTCATCACCTATCCAGATCTTTTTCACAGGTGTGCGGGCTATATCGATCTCCACCAACACCCTTACGACAGACGGCCTCCTCAGATCACCCGTAGCTGCGTCAATCTTCAGTAGTCGTCCCAAGACAGAAGCCAGCTTATTGAGTGGGTTCCTTCTAAAAAATGGTAATGGCAGGCCTAGAAAACTTACCCACACAGGAACGATCGTTACTTTTTTGTTGGCTTTGAAATCGAAAGACCGTTTGGAGATTGTCATAGGCGAGCTCTTTATGAACCACGTGCGACGTATTAATAACCTAGCATAATCCTCCTTCATTGTTGGCCTGATGAGGACATGGTTCGCATCCAACAAGGCCACCGCACAATCCCCCTTCAGCCCTAGCGACAGGAAAAACTTCCTTACAGTCTCCATAGGAGGTCTACTGTATGAGAATTTGCCCACTAGTGCGTGCTGGAAAGGACGTGCCAATTGCAAGATTTCCTTCTTTGCTATTCTGAGGGCGGGTTTCCCCCTATACGTAGAGATAGTCCTTGGATGGAAAGCCTCAACACCATTGCTGGTTGTTACCACAGCCGCGAAGCTCTTCGATGGGGGCGGCGCATCTCCCACAGCCCCATCCGGCTGCTGAAGTGCTGCCATAACGGGCGACGGCCAAATCGAACCCTAGTTTTCCTTTTTTAGCCATGTAGCCAGAACCCTCGATTAATAAAACTTGATTAAACTCTAGTGTCTCACCTAAATCTCCAACAATGGCGTCAAAAACTTGATAGGGATATTCTTACTACTCTACAAATTTTAAAACCTTAGGCACTATGTTAGTTTAGGTGGTACAAACTTGATAGAAGATGTTAGTTTAGATGGTACAACTAGTCATATGACATAAACAATGAATATAAAACTAGTTAGGTGGTAAAACCAACCATATAGGCAGTATGTTGCAAGAAATTAAATAAAAGTAACGACAAATTAGATTAGAATTGCTATAAGATTAAGTAAGAGGATCCTAAGGATTAGAATCCCTTGTTATGTCATGATTAGAAATTAGTTAAGGTGATTATGCTTATGCTTCCATGAATTGTCAAGAAATAACTTCCAAATGTATGTCTTTACTTTCACCAATGGACATTCTTAAGAGAAACTATCTTGACTAATTCCTCTAAAAATTAATTTCGCCAATTTCTTTAATTCATTGAATAATCCTTCACCTATAATCATAGAGAAAAGGTAAGAAATAAGTTAATAAGTTCAATGAACTTATTGTCTGAATCCAACCAACCATTATTCACTACTTTCGTGAGAATAAGGCAAATGTTTAAGAATTTAGATCTATTTGAAGACAACTTTCATTGCTCAACAATTATCAAATCATTCATAGTTGATGGCCAAACAACTATAAAGCATAGTCATAAGTTCTCAAATTAATGATTCTTGAAAAAGCATAATCATTCTCTAACTATTTCAAATCAAAACTATAACAAGTTTATCTTCACCTTGGGATATGAAAAAGTTTAGCTAGACATCATATGAAGAATATCTAAGTATGAAACAATCTTGTAACAAAGCATGACAAATAAGAACAAAACACAAGTTTAGGAAGAGGAATTCTTATTCAATGTCTTGAAGGTTAAATCCTTGAATTTCTTCACAAGTTGATCTTTCAAATAAACTCTGTTAAGAGTGTTTTCACCTTCCTCTTAAAGCTCTTAATCTAAGAAAAAAAACTCTCAATATGAAACTAGAATTAAACTTCTTCTACCTCTACTCTACTTATTACTACAAAGTGCTACAAGATGTTAAAAGATGCTCAAATGAACGAGTACATGTGGGAACTCGAGAAAATTATGTGTATGCTTTGCATTATTTTCTTATAATTGCATTAATATCAGAAATATATATATAACAAATAAATGGTTAAATTAAATGCCTAATTGAATTCCTATAAAAATTAAGAATTTATAAATATCCTAGAGTGGAATAAAAATTTTCAGGGTGTATACAAATTAGAACAAATAAAATTTGGAGTCAATGAGTGAGATAATAAAATTATGGACCCTTAAAAAGGCAAATAATCTAAAACCAAAGGACCAATTTAACCCTAAAGGTTAGACAATTCACCATGCAACCCCGAAAGAGAACTTTAGTTCCTGGACAACTGAGGACTTAGTCAATCAAATGCTAAACAAAACTTGGACGGTGATTGAGAGAAAACAAAGAAAAATCCACATCCAATGGTCTGTTAAATCCAAACGATGACCGAGAGGAAAAGGAGAAAACTATTTGCTAAAAATTTGGATGGTGGCTGAGAACAAACCTTGGTTCCTCTCCTTACCAAACCAACCTTGAGCTCGGTTGAACTACCATCCAGCTAACAAAAATAAGCCATCAGGATTTTTTTTGAGCAGAAACCGAGAGAAAGAAGCATTGGAGTTTGGTTTGAGTAGGAGCAGCTTAGAAGAGTGTACCACCGACTGGAAACATTGACCACCGAGTAGCATAACTTTCTTTTGATCCTTAAGTCTTCTAAGTAGAGAACTAAATGAGTATAAGAAGAAAAATTCGTTGGCCATATCAATTCACCGACTGCAGTAGAGAGCAACGAACTAGGCAGTTGTCTTTCTTTCTTCCTTCATTTCTAGAACAGAACTGAGAGTGTAGAACTGAGTGTGAGAGTGGGAGAGAAAGCTTGGCCAGCTTTATCACTAGCTAACCAAAAGCAAGAGAGAGTACTGCAAGGAAAGCGAGAGAAGCTGGAGCTAGGACCTGAAGGAATTGAAGCAGGGAGTTAGAGCAACCTATCGTTAACGGATTTTAGGTAGAAAAGGGTAAGAACTTGCACTAATCTCCTGCTTATGCGGTATAACTGGAATAATACATGAGCTGCATGTGAATTTAGCAAAGAAAATAAGTTCTTAGCTAAGATGAAATTCTATCAACTTCATCCGAGAGGGAAAAACTGGATATGTAGCTTACCAATTGAGAATATGGAGCCATTTTCATTCAAGAATTCAGGTTAAATGTTCAAACACTAATGCTATCTGGGAATTTAAAATAGAGTTGTTAACTTTGGAATGAGTTTTACAGGAAACAGTTAAACGATTCTGCTAAAACTAACCGAAGGAGAATGATGGAAATATTCTAGTTTTCTCTATGGAATCTGATTGCAAAATCTTAATTTTATAATTCAAACACCTTCTAACATATTAACTCTAACATACATGCTGAATTTTAGATGAAATGGTAGTTAAGCAAGCCTTCTATGATGTTTTGGAAACTCTAAGGTAACTTATTATAACCATATACATACAATGGCTTCTAACTACTTACTCTTGTCTTTACAAACATTTTAAAGACCTTAGAACTTGTGGGGCTGATGTAAGGGAATAAAATCTAATTTACAAACAGCCTAGAGTTCGGTTAGTTTAAATTGATAAAGTTGATAAGTTTTGAGGTGAAATGTAAGATAGGTATTGAATATGTTATATCTTGTATTTTAAAGCCAAAACTGGACTTTAATAGTTTAAATCATAAGTTAATAAATGATAAGTGGTCATTTATGAATTGTATATTCACTTTAGAGTTATAAACTTGTCTCAGGGGGTAGCTGTGAGCCAGGAAGCAAACCCGACGCTCGAGAGTAATTTATTTGGATTTGGGTGAGTGTTTCCGGATTTGTGTGTTTAACTGTTTATGTTTACTTAAGTGAAATTATGTGATAAATGTGCTTATTATGGAATATTGCTAGTGATTCATTGTAAAGTGTATTTCAATTGTCTCTCGCCTTCTAAGTCGGGGGTGCACTTTATCGCACTCGACTTAGTTGAGTTTGAAGGTTGATAAATGACCAAATGTTATTGTAAGTGTGCATGAATGTAAGTCGTACGTGTACTTTATCACATCAGCTGAACTGGGCCCTAAAACCCTCTGTTCAACGGACTATTCGAGCCAGCAAAGAGGTCGGTCGGATAGGACAGAAGCTTTGGGTAAGTGTTGGGTATACTCGAGTATTACCATGAAGTTGAGACATTATTGACCTGATTATTGAATGTAGGGGATTGTTTATTGTTTCGGAGGACATAAGGAGGTGATTGTGGCGGAGTGTGCAATGATATTGAAATGAATATACCATGACATTGAAATGAATGTGCAATGATATTAAAATGACTCTCAGGAGGAGTTTGTATCCTTTTGAAAGTGACTATACAGTGAAATATTCACTACTTGCTTAATTTTACTGGTTTAAGTGTTTATTGAATGTTACTTGCCTGGCAAACCTCACTGAACTTTAGTTCAACCATTTAGTTTGTTTTCCTTACAGGAGTTGGTGGTCGGGGAATGAACGAGGGATCTTAGGGAGTTAACGTGAAGACTTTTGTGATTGTAAATCCTTTAGTATCATATTACGGTTGAAGCTTTTGTATTGAACTTGGTATTGTAAAAGATTTGAGCGTTTGATTTTGGTTTATCAAAATTTTATGTCTAAAGTTAATGTAAGATATGTAAGGTTAAAGAGGGTTTATCAAATGTTACCTCTGAAGTCAATGTAAGTGACTGAGCCCTAGCGAGAGCCAGACAGGTGATCTGCTAACTTTTAGGGTACGCCCTAGAAGAAGGTGGGACCATTACTGGTGATATCAGAGCCTAGGTTTGAATGAAATTTTGAAGTTAGAGGATATGTGATTTAAACTGTTTAAATTATTAAAGAAAATGTTAGGTAAAAGATTTAACTAAAATAATAGAGTTTAATTATTTTAATAGTGTAATTGTAGGGATGGAGGGGAATGGAGAGAGAAATAGTCTAGAAAGGGATACTCCTGAATCATCATAAAGGAGACGAATAACTATTTCGTATCAAGAAGGACTTGGTCAGTCTTTTCGACAATATTCCCTAGGTCGGCGAATGACCAGACGATGTGATTGTTGGAGGACATACTCCTACCCAGATCGGGTAGTACTGGCAATAGTGGATGAAAGGCGGAGGTTGGCGACTCGAAATGATGCATGTTATAACCAAATCCGGGAGATGAGGGCAATTGCCAGAATGCAAGGTGAGAGAATTCGAGAAATGGATTCGGAATTAGTAGCTGAACAGGAGAGAACCGGCACTTTGAGAGAGCAGTTGCAAGTGACTAATAACTGCTTGGAAGGAATGGTAAGGCAAGTAAAAGATCGAACTAAAGGAATTCTAGCCGAGTGTGAGGTCCTAATGGAAGAGGTGGTGGGAGAAAATTTAAATGGGGAAGGCCAAGGTTTGGGGGTTCCTAGAGTTGAAAATGAAGCTGAACCGACAGAGGAAGAATCGGAGGAAGAGGAACCTATGGAAGCGGAATCGGGAGAAGAAATTGGGTCTAGTGGGACTGTCCAAAATTACATTCATGGAGTTTAAGTGGAATCTAAACTAAGGGTTGAGCTACTAGCTGTGTAGTTATGATAATTTGTGTTATTGAAATGTTTTCTTTTGTGCTTATAAAGATTGAAGTATGAGATATGTATGAAGAATATCGGTTGTATTTGTGAACTGCTTGGCTTTTAAAGTTGTATGAAGTTGGTGTGTATTGTAACTTATATCGTGTGTATGTAATTTGATGACTATGTGTTTATTTTGTCATAATGCTGTAATATTTATTAGTCATTGGGATTAAATAATTACTAACTTGAGTATACGAGAGTGGTTATTTATCATTTAATATATAAATTGGTAGTGAAACATGGAAGCTGGGCCGCGACGACGTGGTCGTAGACCTAGACAACATCAGGAGCAAGCGGGAGAGCGGGAACCCTTGGTCAATCAGAATCAGGAATAAAAAACTAACGTAGGTGAGCCAGTAGCTACTGCGTTGAGCCGAATGATTGATTTATTAGAGCAAATAGTACCTCGACAGGGACAAGGGGATGGAAATGAAAATCAACCTAGGGATCAGGAGGAAGGAGAGGATAAAGCCTTAGTAAGGTTTTTAAAATTTTACCCACCTAAATTCTGTGAGGACTCATGTTTTATTCTTAAAATAGTCATTTTTATAATTATTTACCCTAGAGTTAGTTAATTATATTGTAGTTGCATGAATTGCCCTTAAATTTCGCTTTACCGCGCGCGAGTCGAAAGTTCACGTATTTTGCGTCAGAACGACTAAGTGGAGATTTGAGAAATTTATACTAGGCTCGTAACTGTGACACCCCACTTCTCCCAAGGGCGAACCCAAGGGTATCCGCAGAACGCCTGCCCAGCTCTCGCCAGGACTCGAAACAAATCCAATTCAAATTTAGTTTAATACTAACACTAAAAGTCGGAATAAAGGTACGAAGTCATTTCCATACATAAATATCCAGTCTTACATCACAATTTCAAATTTACAATCACTTTCCCCAAAATATACAACATCCAAAATGTCTAGTCGATTTCAATTAAAACACTAATACAAAAGTGCCTCAGGTCGGCATTTGCTTAACTCCTTCCAATCGGATTCCTGTTAAGGAAAACAAACTAATGGGATGAGCCAATACTCAGTGAGGCCAAGAAACACACATGCAAACACGTAATCCAAGTAGCCACAATTTATATAATAAATAAAGCTATCAACTTCGAATAGGAAAATTGAACAGAAACAATTCAAGGATACTGTAGCTCTCAGGAGCTAAATTCCACATAGTCGAATCAAAATCTTGATCACATCTCATGTTGACACTCCGTCAACCACATAAGTATCAAATCCGTAGATACACCACTTTTTTTTGAATCCTGTCATTGTTACACCCCCTTACCGGGCCCGCTCATCAAAATTTTGATAATACTCGAGTATATCATGGCAATACTGCGCGAGTAATGCCGAGCAAGATCTCTCCAATAGATCAGGCTCTATGAATATCTCATGGTTTGCTAAGCTTATCGACCAAGCCCATGCTGGCTCGATTCGCAAAGTTAGCCAACGAGTTTGGGCGTCCCCCGAATACGAATACGAATACAAGTCGATGAGCAGCGCTCAAATCGACGATTCCGACTAGGAATCACAAATACGAATCATATATACGAATCATATCCACATTACTACATACAAGTCGAATATGAATTCACATAGCAAAATTCGAATATAATTTCATTTGGAAGAGAACGAGTGCGGTAAAATACACACTCGTCTCTAAATTTCCAAATTCAAATAACGGATAAGAAGCAGTAAACGCTTAGCAACAAATTCATGCACTTGACACTCACCGAGTGATTCAAGTAGCAAGTTCAAATGATGGTTCAGGCGTCGCCCGTGAGATCCTCTGGAAGGTCCTCTTGAGCGCCTGAGCATTTAATAATAAACTATCACTTATAAACCCCAATTAATAAGGAAGATTGCACTCTTGTACAATCTAAGAAAATTTCATGAGAATGAGCCTTAATTATTCGTAAATTGAGGCTCAAAAGTGGAGTTTTAAAACACAAGCAAAATCTGATTTATATCCTTAAAATCGAGTGTAAAACGATCAAGGGACATTAAAAGGGAAAAGAGAGTTTGAAAAACTCCATTTCCTTTGAGTTAGAAATTTTCAGATTTGTTACACTTATTTTGAAAAATCGTATCTCACTCTCTACAAGTCCAAAATTGGAAAAATTGGTACCGTTGGAAACCTCTTAGAAATTACTAAAAGTCCTTACAAGACAATTTTCCATGATTCCAAACAGAAGGTATCCAAAAATTAGCTCAAAGTTGCTGTTCTGGGGCATTGAAGACAGGTTTATGTTGGTTTTTGGCCAACTTTGAAAATTCGGAAAAATTCACTTGATCCGAACTAACCTCTGAAATTTGAAACTCTCTTAGAGTTGCAATCCAAGTTTAAAACAAAACAAACGGAACAAGATTCGGAGTTTTGACCACCAAGATATGGTAGCTGAAACTTACTAAAATTTCCTTGTTAATCAAGGGTTTTCCAACTCAAATCATGAACTTTGGAAGTTTAGTTGAGCAACGAAACGGACTTGGAATGGCACCAAATTTAGCATGAATATACTACCATATAAGGGCCACTCTCTTGCCAAATTTCATAGAAAAATATGTACGGGAAATCAGTTAACGAGACCGTTGAAATCACAAGAAGTTCTAAGGCTAAGCTGCCTTAGAACTTTTGTTTTGCCGTTTTCAAACATTCGGCCAAGAGAAATATGGTCCATTCCAGTTGATAATGTCTAAAATATGCCCAAGGTACATTTGATAGGTGATTTACACCAAGAAGTTTCGGATAACAAGTCCCAAAGCATCGTTAGTTTCAAATCTATCCAAATGCATGGTTTTCCTTCACAAAACCAGCTTCGCATTTTGATCATAAATCACTCAATTCAACTTGGAATTGAGTGTGGTTAGTGGCGTTGGAAAATAGATTCATAAGGTTACATTTTCTCAGAAGAAACAATTTACAAAATCTGTCCATAACCAGCTCATACGTGAGCATCAAATCGCAGTTCATAATCTGCCTCCCAGTGACAAATGAAACAGGACAGCAATTTTCAAACGAATGGTTTGGCTCACTCGAGTAGAACCAGAACGTACATTTTATACCAAATGAAATCTGGGAATGTCTAGTTTCCATTGCTGCAAACGGCACTCGATTCCGACATCGGAGCGATGAGTTATAGCCGAAACAAGGTGACTGCCTGGGCAGTGACGGGAATCATTTTCCAGTTTTCTAAACTTTGGAAATCACTTCATTTAACCAACCAAATCATGTTATTTTTCCATGAAACTTTTTACACAATCAATATAACATGTAAACAACATAAACAAACCATTAGATCCTCAAAATTTCGCACCAAAGTGCTTGAACAAGACAGGGGCAAAATGGTCACTTTTGGTCAATGCACCATCCTTGAGTTTCTATCAATAACCCAACATTAATCCACTAGTTTAAGTACTAAATAAACATTATTACCATCAAAACACCACAAATCAGTCCATATATCCAAGGTGGGAGTTCATAGAGCCCACACAACCAATTTTCCATCACAAACAAGCTACCTATAAACATGCAAGGGCTTAAACGTGCATTACTACTTCCATGAAGCAAGATTTTAAGTGTTGATCGTAGCTTACCTTCTTAGATGTGCAAGACAGAAATTTCGGCTCTCCTTAGCTCAAGCAAACCCGCGGATTGTGTGACAGCCCTGCCTCCCCCTAAGGCGAACCAAAGGGTTCGGCGGACCGCCTGCCCAGCTCTCGCCGGGACTCAGTCGTTCCTTAATCTAATCCGAAATACAACCAAAGGGATAACATACAACAATCCAAAACTTAAGTGAAACTTATATATACATTGCTATCTCAAAAGGAAGTACAACCATCAAATGTACAAAGGTTCTTACTTCACCATACAACCAGCCCATGCCAAGCACTAGGGCGAGAACCATTACAAAAACAAAGAGCTAGACCCAAGCTAGTCTATACCAAGCTCTCATCCTTGCGTGCCTTCCCCTATTAAGGAAAACAAAACTAAAGGGATTAGCTAAAAGCTCAGTGAGGTTCCGAACACATAATCAAATAATCAATCCAATACACTAAACATAGAACATCAATAATTCAAGAAACATTTACCAAGGAAAGCTATATTAACACATACATTAAAAGGATACGGGCTCACATGGAGCTATTTGTTTGTTCGTTCGTTCCCCTGACATTTTCCCTTATTCCTCCAATTATTTGAAAATTTCCTTTTTGAGAAGTAAAACCCTCATGCCTTCGTTCATTCATTCATCCCCTTCCGGACGTTGACCGAACTCCACCCATCCGGACGTGGCCGGACTCCACCCATCCGGACGTGGCCGGACTACAAGGTAATACTCGAGTATACCAAATTCACCCAGGGTCACCATATCGCCCGACCGAGTCCGCTTCTGGCTCGAGTCGATCGGTAACGAAGGGCAGGGCCCAATTCAGCCAAAAGGCTTACATCATGCGCAACTAATGTTTCAATCATTAAATCATTGAAAATTTCACGTTTCATTTAGGTCAAGCGCGATAAAGTACACGCTCGCCTAGAAAATTCGTTTTGGAAATCATTGAAAACACTTAACACATCATCAAACAACAACAACAAGTCATGAAGTCATGAAGAATATAACAAACAAGGAACACTCACCTATTTAAGCAAAATAATGCCCAAAGTATCCTCCCGGATAACACTCTCAATCGCCAAGAAACCCTAATAATAGCCAAGAGAAAATATTACAGTTAAACCCCTCTAAAGTTTAAGTGAACCAAAGAAAATCCGAATAACTACTAGTACAAAGTATAAGTATAGTTTTGGAAGTGAAAAGAGTACATTTAAACCAAAGGCTATGAGTAAAATATTTGTAAAACTTATGCTTACTCGTAAAACTTTGAAATCTCCATTTAAGTCGAAGTGACAAAGAAAACGTACTCCGAGCAGTCATTATTTTATTTCTCAAGGGTATAAATTCAGCCAAGTCCTTACTCAAGTTGCAAGTATTTTTCTCTAGTCCTCGAACGTAAATTTGGGCAGCATGCCCTTTGTGTTTTCCTATTTCCAGCCATTTATGGCTTCATTATTTTTCTCATCAGCCCAAAGGTATACACACAACAATCCAAGTTCAATAGCCATTCAATAGGCTTAAGACAATACAAGGACTTAAATCAACTAATAACAAATGCGGAAATGAAGTTTACAAAAGACAGATTTGACAGGTTTTTGCGGAAAGAACACATCTGAGGCTACGCTTATTGGATGGGTGTGAAAATTATACCATTTCGAAGCTAAGACGAAGGCCTACAACTTTCATGAAGATCACTTGGTCAAATTTCCAGTGTAACCTGGTCAAATTCCCAATTTACAGAGCCAACGTCCAACTATACGGTTAATTAACCGCACTGCACTAGAATGGTCATATCTCAGGCTACCAAGGTCCGTTTAAGGTGTTCTTTGAGGAATTTAAAAGCTAAGCCAGAGTACTAAAACTTTCATGTTTTGAAAATGGCTAAATCAGCACGGATCCTAGTGAATAAACATAATAAACTGGATGAACTGACTAAAACGGAACACTGGAAACATCCTAAAATAGTGAGGGTATTTTGGTCTTTTCACAGGCTACGTTACTCTGATTGAGCTGAAATTTTGTAGGCACCTATAAAATACCATTCTATACAACTTTTATGTTTTATTCCAAGCCTATTTCGGCCTCTAACATGGTGCAATAAAACCGGACAGAACAAGGCTGAAATTTTCCAGAAATCTGGGAATTTTGGGATTCAATGAAACTTTCTTCATTTCTTGCCTCAATCCACCACCACAACCTCCTATATAAGCTTAGATACAACATATATCATCCACATAGCAAGTATAGGCAGAAATCATCAAACCCTAACTTACATATATCACCTTAAAAATCATCCCAACAACTTGTATCACAACTAATCTAACCAAAACATGAATTATATAACATCTTAATCAAAAATAAAAGAACCAAAGCTATGGGTTAGACCTTATACCTCAACAAAAGAAGCTTGCAAGAGTAATACTTGACCTCCTTTTGGAATTTTTGTTTCCCCTAGCATCCCAAGGTCACAACTCACACTTTAATCGGTTTAGAATTTTGGTTCCTCACTTGGATGGTGCAAATCAAGATGAAATGGTGAAACTCTTGCTCTCTCTTTCTCTCTCTCTTGTCTCAGCCAAACCAAAAGAAAATGAGGAAGAATGAAGCTAAATGGAAGATAAAAAGGCAAGACAATTGGTTTGGTCAAAGAGCCATAGGTGTGTGACACTTGTCACCACCAAAACCTTCCAAATTTCTCTTTCTTTTCCTTGCATTTTGGGCCACATATTTTGGTCACATGGCTGAGGATGAGGGGGGATATTTTGTAAAAATATCAAGGGTATGTGGTAGTAAGAAAGTGGTGGTCAAGTGGTGGGTTCAATCGGTAGTGATCGATACCCGTCGGTTCGCGCCGTTTTTCTTTAAAACACACGTACTAGGGTTTTTACTTCCTATTCACTAACCTTATATCGTTACTCCTAATCACATATTATTTCGCACCTAAAAGTCACTTTTAATCACCAAATTTGATCCTCACTCCGTATCGAAAATCATCCTACGAAAAATCGCGAAAACCCTAATTTTAGACCTACCTTGGCGTGATATAAAATGCAATTATATCATGACCTAAAAGGGGAAATGCAATTATTAGAAGGGAAGGCCTACTACAATCTAAAAGGGGAAATGGAATGAAATAAATAGTTAAAATAAATCTAACTATTACAATTGTGGCATTCAAGTGTCTTCCCAAATGAAAAAAAATTGAACTAAAATTAAAGCGAAATTAAAGAACTAAAGAGATAAATAAAGTGAAAATGAAATGAAACACTTAAAGTCATGCAATTGCACACATAAGGCACATATACGCCCATAGGCCAAATAAAGTCAAAAATAAAGGGTAAGGTGTACCTCTCTTGAGTCGGGGCTCTAATGGAGTGAAATTACTTATTTACCCTCCAAAAACAAAGAAAAGGTCAAGGCACCAATTTAATTTGAGAAAAGTAAAGAAAATATGCAAACACAAACTCACTTGATCATAAAGCCCTTAAAATCATGAATTAAGTGCAATTTAAACAAAGCATGGTAGTTAATTGAAGTAAACAAGCAATGAAAAGTTGTAAGATTAAAGCTGCCAATGACCAAATTGAGGAAATTATTCAATTGGTTGGGTCATAGTGGAACAAGGGGAGACTTAAGGGGCCAGAATGCAGTTGTCGAAAGTTTTCATGCAAGTTCATGCAACAAAAGAAGACAAGAAGCTTCGGCAATTAATTTCTATTAGAGCTTCAACAACCGAAAATGAAAACTGCTGCACTTTGCTTCTACCATGTTTCCCTTGTTGCCAAACTTTGCAGCTTCAATCCACGAGACATTGACATCAAAACCGTGGTAGCTTGGGATCAAAACATACAACCTCATCATTGATTATTTAGACGCCAGATTTAGCTAGCAAACAAGATGACTAACACCAGCTTTTGTAGGCTGTTGAGGGAAAAGGGGAAGACAGCAAAAATGTGAAGATGAAATGCAGCTTTCTCATTCACTTAGGGGTCTGGACAATACATGATGGAACAGGGGAAACGGGACACTGATATTAGGACACCGTCACAATCCAAATGAAAGTTTTAACAAGAGCAAATTGCGCGTGGATCGAATGGGTTGATGTGCAACAGTTTGCTTCATGAGCTACGAACTTCATAAAGCTGCAAACTAGACAGCATTTGGGTAAGAGATGGTTCTAGCAAACATGGGAATGACCAGTTTATGCAACAAAAGATAACCTTAAGGTATGAGAAACAGAATTAGGTCATCACAAGAAGATCATAAGCAATAAAGTCACAGAAATTTGATCATCTCAAGCATGCCAGCTTCGGCAAGATTTTTCTTGCAATTTACTAGGCTTCAAATCTGTTGTCCTTCATCGGATGAGATCACCCAACCAAACAACTTCAACTGAAGTGTGAAAATCACAAGGATTTCTTTCCGCAAAAAAATTAACACGTAAAGATTCAAGAGGATTGCGCAAAACAGGGACAAGAAAACTGCAACTTCCAGTTATGACCACTACCAACAGCAAAACCTTATTTTTCATACCAACTCAAACATCAAACTACCCCCTAACCTTTTCCAAAACAGCCAGGTGACGAACATTTAAACACTACAAGGATCCGAACCCTAATAATTCAAGATTAAGCAACCTTGAACATAACAGCAAGGTACCAGGTTGATCACGCAGAAAAGAAAAGGAAATCTGTAAATCAAGATCAGCTTGCAACTTTCTAGATTCATCCAAGTTTTGGCAAAATTTTAACACCTGACCAAAGTCTAATTCTACCACAAAACCTCAACAACAGAAGCAAGAAAACATAGCAAAACACAAGATTCATGGCTCACGCCTTCTTCAACAGATTCAAGACTTCACAAAAGCAAACGTACAAAGGAGGAAGCCAAACAGGAACAAGCATCGCAATTCTAGTGGGCTTATGAACAAAGTAAAAAAAACATTACCTTCGGCCTTACGAAAGGCAATCGACGATCTGAAGTGATTAGAACAGAAAGGGTATCGTTGCCCAGACCAAAACCTCCTCACGAAGCCTCCTTCTCTTGCCTTTTCCCCCGATGAAGGTATGCGGCTGATGACAGCTTCGATGAAGAGTATGACAGCGTCTTATCTCGGCCTTATCTCTGTCTCCGGCTTCAAGCTCTCTCTCCCTCTCAGTTCTCCCTCGCTCTCCTCAACTCAGCCGCCCCTTGATTTTCCCTTCAGCCGAGCTTCCCTCTCAACCTTTTCCTCGGCCGCCTCTAGTTCTTTTCTTCTTCCTCGGTTTTCTTCTCACCCCGTCGTCACCAGACCCTTCCTTTTTCCTCTCTAGCCTTTTCCGGCAGCTCTCCTATCTCACCCCTAGCCGCCACTCACTTCTCGGTCTCCCTCTTTTGTCCAGCCCTCCGCTGTTTTTCTTTATTCTCTCAAATTCTCAGCCGTCACCCTGCTTAACCCCGTAGCTGCCTGGCCGTCCCTCTTTTCTGATTTCCTCACTCAACTAGCCATCCCAAGCCTCTCCTCATTTCATAACTTATAGAGACCATCAAACCTAGCATCTACGGTGTTCTTTTTTCTGCATTTTCTGTGATCATCCGGGAGCTCTTAGATGGCTTTTGCTTCCCAACATTTTGAGTTGCCGGATGAAGGGTTAGATAGCCTTGTACTATGCCAATCTAATGGAGCAAAATATCGGGCAAAAATGACCGGAAAGCCCACTAGAAAAAATTGCATTTTTGTTTCTTGCATGCTGCTATTTCCGCGTTCTTCTTCTTTTCCTTTCTCTTTTTTTTTTTTTGAGTAAATATCAGTAAACTAAAAGAAAATAAAGCATATTTTTTGTAAATGATTTTTCTTTTTTTTCAATAAATTCTATGATAAAATGACTTAAAAATAAAAGTAAAAGACTAAAAGTAAATAAAACTAATAAAAAATAAAAAAATAGTAAACAAAAATACCCTGAAAGTTTGGTGTCTACAGTTTGCCCCTCTTTGTCTGAGTTACGAAGAAACTCGAGACAAATAAGTAGACACCAAATACTTACCTATGTTATTCGACTGCAAACTATTCGGAGGACTGACCTAAACAAGGAATTTTAAACATGGGATTGGCCCGAACAAGGGGATTTAAGTCGGGACTGACCCGAACAAAATTTAAAATCATGGGACTGACCCGAACAAAAATTTAAAACGGGACTGACCCGAACAAGAATTTAAAACGGGAATGACCCGAACAGGAATTTAAAACGAGACTGACCCGAACAAGAAATTTAAAACGGGACTGACCCGAACAAAAAATTTAAAACGAATGCACACTAGTGGGACTGACCCATATTTAGTGGCAATAAAACAAACTGCACGCTAGTGGGACTGACCCATGTTTAGCGGCAATGAAAATGAAATGCGCGCTAGTGGGACTGACCCATGTTTAGCGGCAATGAAAACAAAACGCACACTGGTGGGACTAACCCATGTTCAGTGGCAAAGAAAATGAAATGCGCACTGGTGGGACTAACCCATGTTCAGTGGCAATGAAAATGAAAATGCACACTAGTGGGACTGACCCAACGGCTAGTGGCGATGCAAAATAAAGTGCTCACTAGTGGGACTGACCCAACGGCTAGTGGCAGAATAAAAGAAATGCTGGTATGTATGAAGAGACTGTATAAGACTTGATCAAAAAATTATCCAAAGATTTGCCCCAGTGTGATGAATTGGTCAGTGGGATCAAACCCGAGCCTACCATGGTGATCGGTCAGTGGGATTACACCTGAGCCTGCCTTTGACAAATTGGTCGGTCAGTGGGATAGCACCCGAGCCTGTCGGAGATAGAATAAAACACACACGCTAGTGAGATAAACTCGATGCTAACGGTGGTTGAATGAAAGAAACACACACGCTAGTAAGATAGACTCAATGCTAACGGTGGTAGAATGAAACACACACGTTAGTGAGATAAACTCAATGCTAACGGTGATTGAATGAAACGCACACGTTAGTGAGATAGACTCGATGCTAACGGTGGTGGAATGAAACGCACACGTTAGTGAGATAGACTCGATGCTAACGGTGCTGGAATGAAACACACACGTTAGTGAGATAGACTCGATGCTAACGGTGGTAGAATGAAACACACACGTTAGTGAGATAAACTCGATGCTAACGGTGGTAGAAAAAAACACACGTTAGTGAGATAGACTCGATGCTAACGGTGGTGGAATAAACGCACACGTTAGTGAGATAGACTCGATGCTAACGGTGGTAGAATAAAACGCACACGTTAGTGAGATAGACTCGATGCTAATGCTAGACTCGGAATTAGTGAGATAGACTCGATGCTAACGGTGGTGGAATGAAACGCACACGTTAGTGAGATAGACTCGATGCTAACGGTGGTGGAATAGAAACACACACGTTAGTGAGATAGACTCGATGCTAACGGTGGTTGAACAAAACGCACACGTTAGTGAGATAGACTCGATGCTAACGGTGGTTGAAGTCAGTGAATTCAATGTGGTTGTCAAGAAAGAGAGGATAGAAGGGTGCGCGGCATACGCTGAAATTTCATCAACAGGAAATTGAAATTTGTCAAGGAACAAGAAATTAAATTAAATTTTTTATTTTTATTTTGATTTTGATTTTTGATTTTTTTTTTTTTTTGAGAATCTTTTCAAAAATGATTTGCCCCAGTTTCCACCAATTATTGTGCAACCGATCAATTGAATTGCATTATGGCATGATTGCTCCTCCTTGAGGCCTTGATTCGTAAGATTCTGACTTACGCTTCTTCATCGATTTCAGCCATGGATACCTGCACAGAGGGCTTGCCAAAGTACAACATGCACTTTATTTTAAAATATTGCAACTACTACTCATGGAAAGAGTAGTGTGATTGATTTGAAAGTCTTGCTTGTCTCTTTGACAAAATCCTCAAATGGACTATAAAAATTTTGCCCCAGTGTGGGCTTATTTTGCGAAATCTTACAAATAAAAATTTACCCCAGTCTGGGCTCCTTTGATTGCAAAAATTGGTTTGGATGCCTCTCCATTTATTTGAACAAAGTAAGAAACTGTGTTTCCTATATAATGGGAAGAAATTTGAACATCTTGCTTAAACTCACACAGAAAATTTCATGATGAATTTCTCAAAATAATACCAAATCACAGAAGATTTCTTCCTCACCTTGGCATTGGTGCTTAGGGTAACGGGTCACCACTTGCAGGACCAATCAAGTGGGCGTTATTTCTGATTTTGAGGTGGCAAAAGGAAATGGGAGGTCAAGATTTGTCTTATTCTTGTGCCCAAATTGTATGTAATCCCTTCAATATCACATCTTAGTGAAAGCAAAGAGTTTATCACCCTTATTTCTTAAGAAAACGTAGTCCACATATAAGCTTTATAGGTTTGCAACAATATGAATGGAAATGATAGCTAAACATGTGAAAACTGGTCATAGCCTTATGATCACGAATGATTGATGGACTCCTTAGAAGCATGACCTTTGTTTTGAGTTGTCATGAAGGAATAAGTCAACGATGGACTTTTATGGGCTTGTAATGTGGCTTGAAGACGATAGTTAAAGAAATAATTTTCAAGGACATTGCATCGAAGATCGCATTTTTCTCAAAATTGCCCTCATTTTGGACTCCAGGATCTTGGACTTTGTTTGACCTTTTATCATCACTCAATAGGGTCTTTCAGCATCAAATCTTTTTGCATTTTCTTTTGCATTCATTTCGCTCGTTTTTTCTTTTCTTTTTTTTTTTTTCAAAAGTGCCCTCGCGAGGTTTCACATGAAGAGCCGTGTCAACCTCACACCTAATCAATTCAAAAATACATTCAAAAAATTTCTTGGCATCAGTATATGAACATCACTTGCCAATTAGAAAATTCCTTGACGGAGATATTGCAAAGAACATAAGTCAGGACTTTCGGCTTTCGTAATGGGGTTTGGTGGGGTGCTTAGAAAAGTTAAGGCTTGAAAGCGAATTTCAAAAACGGTTTGAAGAATCCGAGATCGCATTGTTGTATCAACCCCCTTTTACGGTTAAATCAGAACTGGCCCCAGTTTATTCTCAATTGAGGCTTTTCTCTTTCATTTTCTTTCTTCTTTTGATTTTTCGGCCTTCTGCCATTCTCTTGAACTTTTCACAAAATTTGCCCCAGTTTATTTTGAACTGAGGTTCTCTTTTCTTCTTTTGCCTTTTGATTTTGCTGTTTTATCACTTTCTCCTTCTTGAAACTTTTCCTTCTCAACTCAAACTTGCCCCAGTGTGGGGTTTGCGATTCTCAGGGGTTGCCAAATGAAGTATCTTATTCTGAAAGTTCAAAAGGGATAACTAGGGATAGAACGTTTGATTGGAAAAGAAGAAGGCCTGACTTTTATTCCGTTCCTTACATTAACCCTGAAAGGAAACTTTCTTTAATGCGAAATTTCTTGCATGTATCTGAATTAACTGACTGAGGAAAACCCTTGTTCATCCATATCTGTGAAACATAGGCGATCCGCGCGGACAAAACTCTTCCTTTTCTTTTCTTTTCTTCTTTGAAACCCCGGCAGAAACAAATTTCTCCAATTTGTGATTCCCTCTTTTCTTTTAATTTAGCATTTTTTCTTTTCTCCTTTTTGGAAAATTCTCCAATCTCCCTCCCCAATGTGGGGTGCGATCGTAAGTGCTTTTGAAAAGAACCACCAATTTTAGCTCAAATGAGGATGCAAGGGATAAATAGTGTTTAGGTTGTAGAAACGATGGCCAAAGTATCATTCTTACACCTCATGACAACCAAGTAAACGAATTGCTCGTTGAGAATCCATTCCCTTTTGAAAATCTTCCCAATGTAGGGTAGTGATCATTAAGGCCCTTATTTGAAACGAAATTATTCTTTTAAGGCTCAAATGGGAGAGCAAATGATAAAATCTGTATCTGTAGAGAAACGAATGCTTGAAGTATCATTCCAAATTTTCAAAATAAACAAGAATAATGCACATTTTTGCTTTCACTTAGATGTGATTGAATCTGGTTAGACCAGTGAGCATTTTCAAACAAAGATTGCCCCAATTTGCGATTTATCAATCAATGTGACTGATTTTATTTTGGGGTTAATAGAAGTGGGTAAAATATGAATTGTACAGTGAAGGAGAAAAAGGTATCGTATTGGGTCTTTTGAGTGACCTCTTTTAATTCTGAGCATTCTTATTGCATAGCTCGGGTCATCAATCTGGTGTATACGTTTGTGAGTTTTCAGGCAAGAGGTTGAAAAATCTCAATTTGAGCTTATTTCTTAAAATTCATCATGAAATCTCTTAATGAGCTCAATAAAGAATGAAATGTACATGAGTATATACAAAACAAATAATTGTCTGAAGCTTTATTGCTGAAAAAGTTTAAAACAAAAATTTTCGTTCAATTATAATACAAATGAGAAGAGAAAAACTTCTAAAAAACTCCACATATTTACACTTTTTTTTGTCTTCTTTTCTTTTGGAACAAAAATGTATTAACAAATCAAATGAACAAACATTTTTTCTTTAACCAACAATTATGAAGTCTCTTAGATGCTTTACCTAGCGCTTCCAGATAGATCCTTCATGTTTTCATTGCAAGGTCTGCCCAAGAATCAAATAATACTTGTAATTTTCACGCTTTATTAGATCAGAATTATTATCAGATATAGAAAAATGTTCTTTACCTTATTGAAGCATTTTTATGAATGCAGGGGAGGGGGAAAAATAAAAAGAAAAATACCCCGAGTTAGTAAGCAAGACTATAAAATCGGTGTGCATGTCCTATGGGGGGACCCTTTTTGTGCCAAGGGTAGGCCTAGCATGAAAATGTAATCCTCCAGGGTAGGCACCATACAATACCTGATGGATCCGACCAACTTATTTGAGTGAAAAAAATAATTTGAAAATTTGGTCAATTGAAGTGATGAGAGACATTTGTCACAATGAGGACAACGTCTGAATGGATCGATCACTTCAATTGATCCTAGAATTTGCAAAAACGCACCGGTTTGACCTTGACGAACTTCCTATCAGAGAGATTGAAATTCGTTGACAAATTTTCTCATAAAGCATGGGTCAAAACCCCAACCGATCAAATGGCTGGATACAATGGATGGTTTTCTCAAAATCGACTAGGTTTCCCAATTTGAAATTTGACATTGAAACCCTAATTGGTCAAATGGGTTGAATGAAGTTGATGATTTATTCAAAAATTGACCGGATCACCTTAAAAAGGGTAAAATGGTCAAATGTGTCGAATGAAAATTAATTATTTATTCAAAATTGAATGGATAACCCTAGAAATGAATTAAACTAATCAAACGAATTCAATGAAATCAATTGATCAAACAGATCGAGTGAAATGATGATTTATTCAAAAAACGACCGAATTGCCCTAAAACTGGGCAGATTGGTCAAATGGATCGGACGAAATTGATGATTTATTTAAAATCGATAAGATTGTCCTAAGAATGGGTAAACTAATCAAATGAATTGAATGAAATTAATGATCTATTCAAAATCGACTAGACTGCCCTAACAATGAACAACTTGATAAAATGGACTGGATGGAATTGATGAATGAATTGGTCAAATTGTTTGAATAGAATTGATGATTTATTGACTAAATTGTGCTAAAATGAATGAATTGACAAAATAATTTGGTCAAATGAATTAAATGGAATTGATGGTTTATTCAAAAATCAATGGAATTATCTCCCCTTTGGTAGTTTAAAAAATGCATTACGATGCATTAGCCTATGAGCCTCCTACAATCAAGATTTGGCCTCAATAAGTTTACCATCTCAATAATGAGGAATTATTTGCGAATCTCTTCAAGTTAATGTCCTTTAAGCAAGGGATTTTTACCAACTATGTTAAAAATGGCCAAAGAATGATTGTTAGATGCTCATATTCTAATGTATCCCATATCGCCCCAGGGTCATGGAAAGGATCGGATCCTACCTTACCTTGTGCACTACCCCTTTGGATGGTACAAAAGTATAAACGTGCAAGTCTCCCTGGATTAAATATCCGAGACACAGTGCAGTTTTATTCCTAACACGGGATTCCCTATGTGGCATTCCCTTCTAAGGCGGATGCATGATGCCAGTTTATTAAAGCAATAAATATACAATTATATCATGACCTAAAGGGACCTTTTGTACGCCAAGGTAGGTCTAAAATGATATGGCATTATTAATCTATATATGCACTATACCAAAATCTTTAAACGTGCAATGATCTATTTACAAGGGTAGGTTCTAAAAGAAGGTCATGCCAGACCTCTTATTTGCTAGGATTTGTGAATGCAAAAGACAAGAAGACAAAGAAACGTTAGTTCAACACATAATCACATAACACGTTGGGCAATTAAAAGTAAAAAGATAAATAAATAAGGAAAGAGGGGTGGGATCCCTCCCTTCATGCCTAGTGTTCCTAATCAGGTAGGTTGACTTTATCCTAGGCACTTCTAACATGGATGCATGAGGTTTGGTTCACTAATGCATCTAGACTCGATAAGGTTTCGGCTCCCAAGCCTTCAGACCTAAAGGCGAAGGGTCATCACTCCCAGGGCCTTTGATCGGTGGCTCGAGTGATCCCTTAGGTAGCGCTATGGGCGCAGAGCACACCATCCGCCTACCCAAGGCAATCGATCCTAATCCTACAAGGAGGTATGGGAAATGCCCACGAAAAAAGAAAAAGAAAAAAAAAAGTAGGGTAAATAAATAAACTATGCATGCACGTATGAGGTGCTTTCTTATTGAGGGGAGGGATTGTACCATAAATGCGGATGGAGGTTCTAGGGTGACTACCCCCCATCCCAAAATGCAATCGCGAAACAAGTAAAAGTAAGTAAATAAATAAATGATCCATCCATTCATCACATACATAGTGTGCGAAGAACGATTAGGCACGTTTTGGATGCAAAATCCCTAAAAAGAGAAAAAGGGCAAAAAGGGAAAGAGGAATGCAATCCTAAACATCCAAATGTAATAGATAAGAAGGTTAAAAGAAGAAAACAATCGACTAAATCAAATGCTCGGACTCTCTAAGTCCCCAGTGGAGTCACCAACTGTCGCGCCCCATTTTTTATAAGAAAAATAAATGGTTTAAAAAGTGAATTTTTGATTTGAAAAATGAATTTTAATTTGCAAAGGAAATGAAAAAAAACAGTCATTATTTATTCAGCCAAAACAGTCATTATTTAATCTCCATTTAAGTCGAAGTGACAAAGAAAACGTACTCCGAGCAGTCATTATTTTATTTCTCAAGGGTATAAATTCAGCCAAGTCCTTACTCAAGTTGCAAGTATTTTTCTCTAGTCCTCGAACGTAAATTTGGGCAGCATGCCCTTTGTGTTTTCCTATTTTCAGCCATTTATGGCTTCATTATTTTTCTCATCAGCCCAAAGGTATACACACAACAATCCAAGTTCAATAGCCATTCAATAGGCTTAAGACAATACAAGGACTTAAATCAACTAATAACAAATGCGGAAATGTAAGTTTACAAAAGACAGATTTGACAGGTTTTTACGGAAAGAACACATCTGAGGCTACGCTTATCGGATGGGTGTGAAAATTATACCATTTCGAAGCTAAGACGAAGGCCTACAACTTTCATGAAGATCACTTGGTCAAATGTCCAGTGTAACCTGGTCAAATTCCCAATTTACAGAGCCAACTTCCAACTATACGGCTAATTAACCGCACTGCACTAGAATGGTCATATCTCAGGCTACCAAGGTCTGTTTAAGGTGTTCTTTGAGGTTTTTAAAAGCTAAGCCAGAGTACTAAAACTTTCATGTTTTGAAAAATGGCTAAATCAGCACGGATCCTAGTGAATAAACATGATAAACTTGATGAACTGACTAAAACGGAACACTGGAAACATCCTAAAATAGTGAGGGTATTTTAGTCTTTTCATAGGGTACGTTGCTCCGATTGAGCTGAACCTTTTTAGACACCTATAAAATACCATTATATACAACTTTTATGTTTTATTCTAAACCTAATTCGGCCTCTAACATGGTGCAATAAAACCGGACAGAACAAGGCTGAAATTTTCCAGAAATCTGGGAATTTTGGGATTCAATGAAACTTTCTTCATTTCTTTCCTCAATCCACCACCACAACCTCCTATATAAGCTTAGATACAACATATATCATCCATATAGCAAGTATAGGCAGAAATCATCAAACCCTAACTTACATATATCACCTTAAAAATAATCTCAACAACTTGTATCACAACTTATCTAACCAAAACATGAATTATATAACATCTTAATCAAAAATAAAAGAACCAAAGCTATGGGTTAGACCTTATACCTCAACAAAAGAAGCTTTCAAGAGTAATACTTCACCTCCTCATGGAATTTTTGTTTCCCCTAGCATCCCAAGGTCACAACTCACACTTTAATCAGTTTAGAATTTTGGTTCCTCACTTGGATGGTGCAAATCAAGATGAAATGGTGAAACTCTTGCTCTCTCTTTCTCTCTCTCTTGTCTCAGCCAAACCAAAAGAAAATGAGGAAGAATGAAGCTAAATGGAAGATAAAAAGGCAAGACAATTGGTTTGGTCAAAGAGCCATAGGTGTGTGACACTTGTCACCACCAAAACCTTCCAAATTTCTCTTTCTTTTCCTTGCATTTTGGGCCACATATTTTGGTCACATGGCTGAGGATGAGGGGGGATATTTTGTAAAAATATCAAGGGTATGTGGTAGTAAGAAAGTGGTGGTCAAGTGGTGGGTTCAATCGGTAGTGATCGATACCCGTCGGTTCGCGCCATTTTTCTTTAAAATACACGTACTAGGGTTTTTACTTCCTATTCACTAACCTTATATCGTTACTCCTAATCACATATTATTTCTCACCTAAAAGTCACTTTTAATCACCAAATTTGATCCTCACTCCGTACCGAAAATCATCCTACGAAAAATCGCGAAAACCCTAATTTGCTCCAATCTTGAAACCGAAAAGTGAAACCTTACTTTCTAGGTTCATTTGCACTTATTGTGGAATGACTGGGTAATAGGGCTATAATAAATAAATAATTTCCAAATAAAGGGCATTTTTAAGAAAAACGTGAGGAATTTTACAATTCCAGTGATTAAAATTAGGGTTTCAATTAAAATATGAGAGATTTAAGAAATCCGGTTAGTCACAAGTAAACTAGGGTTTTTGATTAAAATATTAAGGTTTCTAGTCTTTTAAAACAAAATAGGGTTTTAAATCAAACCCAAAGAAATACACTTTAGTAGCTTCTTTACAAACAACTTCCTAATATTCGGGGTGTCACAGATTGCAGCTCCTTTTCTTAGCTAGATGCAATCTCCAAGTGTTAAACTAAGTGTGGGTGAAATTTGAAGCGAATTGGAGAAGATTTGGTGAAGGAATTAGGATGGAATTGGAGTTGTTTTTCTCCTTTGCTGGTTCGGCTGTTGGGAGTGAGGAATAGAGAGTGTTTGCTGATGGTGAGGCTTCCGTGAGAAGCTTAGCAATTGTGGGTTTCAAGTGTACAAAGGTCAACTCTCCAATAGTACGCGTTTACGAGCGTTTTGTGCTCGATTCCTCTCGGGTTTATTTCACTAGTGCACTAAACTTCTAATGCCCTTGTATACATACTATTGTTATTCACTCTTAATAGTCCAAAAATAATGGCCTTAAGTCCCTCAATTAATCGCGCGCGTAAAAACGCGTACTTCCGATTTAAGCGCGATAAAGTGAAACTTCTAAGAAATTCTTATAACGATAATATGACTAACTAATAATTGAGCACTTAAACATAAAAATACCTATTTTGAGACTAATGTACAAGTTTCTAATTTTTCAAACTTATTGTATTCTCGAATCAATTATTTACTCCATTCGCATATTCACTATTTTCACTTAACGAACTTTTAGAAATTAAATTTTGAAACGTGTCACTTTAAAAATATAACTAAACTATAGATCCATATAGTTAGGTCTGAAAAGGTTAGAAAATATTATTCGGGGCAATTGACCAAATAAATAATTAAATGAGCTCGAAATAAGAGTTTAATATAAGAAAATTTACGAGTCCTCACATCCTCTCCCCCTTAAGAGATTTTCGTTCTCGAAATTCACACTTAGGATAACATCATACCTCTTCATAGTCGCGCCTATCAGATCAATCAGTAACTTACAATCGCTAACCCTTATCTCACAATTTCTATCTGCCTAAATTGTAGTCAAACTTTGATTCTATCTTATGAACATAAGATTTTGTAAAAGTGTGAATTGTACTAGGGTTACTTAGAACCTCAGATAGACAATGAAAAGCAAGAATCATACCTTCAACGACCGTAGCAGAGTTGGAAACCTGTTGATAGCCTAATGCATAAACCCTAGCTGGTGCTTTAGATCGACTTCCTCCAGCACTAGACTGTTTAGCAGCTGACTTTTCAATCCTTTGGGTATTACCTCATTCTTTTGGTACGGTTGGGCATTTTGATATTTGGTGCTCAGTACTACCACAATACAAGCATCTCCCTTGTTTTCTAAAACAATCACTCTCCGTATGGTTGAACTTGCCACAATAACCACAAACAACTTAGGGAGCCACAGATTGACCACTTAGAGGTGTCCCTCTCGATTGACCTCGTCCATTGTGGCCTCCTCTTGGTTGAGTCCCTTTTGGTGTGCTAGATATCTCCACTCCACCCGTTTCTTTTCCCTTTTTAAAAGGTGGGGCACTCTTATCTGCCTGTCCAGAAGGGTTACTAAAAGTGCCCCTTTTCTTAGCGTGAAAGTCTCTAACTTGCAGCCTTGCACTCTCGACTCTCTGCGCTTTTTCTAAGACTTCAGTGAACGTTGAAATTTGGGCTGCTGCTAATCTCTCCTGAATCTCCACATTAAGTCCTTGTACAAAGCGCCTTATCCTTCTTCATTCATTAGTCACCAATTCTGGAGCATATTTAGAAAGTTTGGTAAATTTCCCTTCATATTCGGCTACACTAGAAGTTCCTTGCCTCAACTTTATAAATTCATCTTCCATTTTTTCTTGAATCAAAGGTGGAAGAAATTTTTCATTAAACTCTTTCGTGAAGTTTTCCCAAGTCCAAGGGGTCTGCGCTCTTTCCCATTTCCCCCTTATCAAGTCCCACCAGGCACGTGCCACTCCCTCAAATTGGAAAGCAACAAACTTTACTCGTCTATCTTCAGTATAGTCTAAGGCAGCGAATATATTAGTCGTTCTCTCTAACCAATTCTCAGCTGCCTTGGGGTCGGGCTCTCTAGTGAATTTAGGTGGGGTAAACTTCAAGAACCTCTCCAAAGCCCTATCTTCTCCTCTATCCTGGCCCCCGAGCTGGTTAAGCGGTCCAGGATCTTGTCTATCAGCTAAACGTTCTAGGATATCAGTCATCCTATTGATGGCAGTAGCCACTTGATTACCCTCAATATTTTCTTGTCCCTGGGTCGGTCCAGCTGCCGATCCCTGGTCATCACCATGGGCCTGTCTAGTCCTTCGCCCACGGCCTCGACCACCCCTTCGTCCGTCCATTATCCTAGGTGTGTCTAGTGCAAGGAATAAATCAATTACGAGGGAAAATTCTTGAAACAAGAACCAATCACGAAAACATCGAAAATAGCAATAATTTACATTCATTAACACTTCAAATTCATACAATTAGCAAGTGAGGGGGAAGATCAAAAATTATAGCACGCAAGTGCCACAAGAATACTTTTAGTCACAGAAGACTAAAGTAAAAGCAAGTGCCTCAAAAATAGGCCACACAGTTATGCAAAATACAATGGCCTCAGCACTTAGCATCATCCCTGCTAATCCTAGCTATACCAGTCAAAAAGGTCTTTTTTTTTTTCCGACTCATATCAAACACTTGGATTCTATCAAGTTACATAGGACCATCCATCAATCTTTCTCTACCTCTCTCACTTAATTATTGTGCCATCTTAGTCAAACGACTATTGGTTTCCTGTAACTATTCACGTGAAATATCGACTCGTTCTATTCCCCGCAAATGGAGATCTCAAGTTCTTAACATTGCCCTCAACTCTTAAACATTCGGGTACAAGAATTCGAAATAAGATAATTCACATCTCGAGCTGGCCAGTCCCAAGAGTAAATCACCATATTTGACATTCCTACCCCACATAGATATCTAGTCCTCCCCAAGTATTACGATAAAAGATTTATACCTATCACATTCATGATTCACAGCTTATACTCTAGAAAGTGTACTTAACCCTTTACTCATTCATATAATAAGGACCATAACACCACTTGGCCCAATCTCACCCCGCGCACAGACTACGCGAAACAGCTCTGATTTTCATCCTTACAAGCGATCACTTAACTTTCAAACCAGTCCCACAGTCCGGCATCCTAAACTTTAAAGCCTAGGATACACTACAAAGATCTGAAGCCTAAACTCTGATACCAACTGTGACGCCCCACTTCTCCCAAGGGCGAACCCAAGTGTATCCACGGAACGCCTGCCCAACTCTCGCCAGGACTCGAAACAAATCCAATTTAAATTTAGTCTAATACTAACAATAAAAGTCGGAATAAAGGTACGAAATCATTTTCATACATAAATATCCAGTCTTACATCACAATTTCAAATTTACAATCACTTTTTCCAAAATATACAACATCCAAAAGTGTCTAGTCGATTTCAATTAAAACACTAATATAAAAATGCCTCAGGTCGGCATTTGCTTAACTCCTTCCAATCGGGTTCCTGTTAAGGAAAACAAACTAATGGGATGAGCCAATACTCAGTGAGGCCAAGAAACACACATGCAAACACGTAATCCAAGTAGCCACAATTTATATAATAAATAAAGCTATCAACTTCGAATAATTCACATTTCGAATAGGAAAATTGAACAGAAACAATTCAAGGATACTGTAGCTCTCAGGAGCTAAATTTCATGTAGTCGAATCAAAGTCTTGATCACATCTCATGTTGACACTCTGTCAACCACATAAGTATCAAATCCGTAGATACACCACTTTTTTTCGAATCCCGTCACCGTTACACCCCCTTACCGGGCCCGCTCATCAAAATTTTGATAATACTCGAGTATATCATGGCAATACTGCGCGAGTAATGCCGAGCAAGATCTCTCCAATGGATCAGGCTCTACGAATATCTCATGGTTGGCTAAGCTTATCGACCAATCCATGCTGGCTCGATTCACAAAGTTATCCAACGAGTTTGGGCGTCCCCTGAATACGAATACGAATACAATTCGATGAGCAACGCTCAAATCGACGATTCCGACTAGGAATCACAAATACGAATCATATATACGAATCATATCCACATTACTACATACAAGTCGAATATGAATTCACATAGTAAAATTCGAATATAATTTCATTTGGAAGAGAACGAGTGCGGTAAAATACACACTCGTCTCTAAATTTCCAAATTCAAATAACGGATAAGAAGCAGTAAACGCTTAGCAACAAATTCATGCACTTGACACTCACCGAGTGATTCAAGTAGCAAGTTCAAATGATGGTTCAGGCGTCGCCCGTGAGATCCTCTGGAAGGTCCTCTTGAGCGCCTGAGCATTTAATAATAAACTATCACTTATAAACCCCAATTAATAAGGAAGATTGCACTCTTGTACAATCTAAGAAAATTTCATGAGAATGAGCCTTAATTATTCGTAAATTGAGGCTCAAAAGTGGAGTTTTAAAACACAAGCAAAATCTGATTTATATCCTTAAAATCGAGTGTAAAACGATCAAGGGACATTAAAAGGGAAAAGAGAGTTTGAAAAACTCCATTTCCTTTGAGTTAGAAATTTTCAGATTTGTTACACTTATTTTGAAAAATCGTATCTCACTCTCTACAAGTCCAAAATTGGAAAAATTGGTACCGTTGGAAACCTCTTAGAAATTACTAAAAGTCCTTACAAGACAATTTTCCATGATTCCAAACAGAAGGTATCCAAAAATTAGCTCAAAGTTGCTGTTCTGGGGCATTGAAGACAGGTTTATGTTGGTTTTTGGCCAACTTTGAAAATTCGGAAAAATTCACTTGATCCGAACTAACCTCTGAAATTTGAAACTCTCTTAGAGTTGCAATCCAAGTTTAAAACAAAACAAACGGAACAAGATTCGGAGTTTTGACCACCAAGATATGGTAGCTGAAACTTACTAAAATTTCCTTGTTAATCAAGGGTTTTCCAACTCAAATCATGAACTTTGGAAGTTTAGTTGAGCAACGAAACGGACTTGGAATGGCACCAAATTTAGCATGAATATACTACCATATAAGGGCCACTCTCTTGCCAAATTTCATAGAAAAATATGTACGGGAAATCAGTTAACGAGACCGTTGAAATCACAAGAAGTTCTAAGGCTAAGCTGCCTTAGAACTTTTGTTTTGCCGTTTTCAAACATTCGGCCAAGAGAAATATGGTCCATTCCAGTTGATAATGTCTAAAATATGCCCAAGGTACATTTGATAGGTGATTTACACCAAGAAGTTTCGGATAACAAGTCCCAAAGCATCGTTAGTTTCAAATCTATCCAAATGCATGGTTTTCCTTCACAAAACCAGCTTCGCATTTTGATCATAAATCACTCAATTCAACTTGGAATTGAGTGTGGTTAGTGGCGTTGGAAAATAGATTCATAAGGTTACATTTTCTCAGAAGAAACAATTTACAAAATCTGTCCATAACCAGCTCATACGTGAGCATCAAATCGCAGTTCATAATCTGCCTCCCAGTGACAAATGAAACAGGACAGCAATTTTCAAACGAATGGTTTGGCTCACTCGAGTAGAACCAGAACGTACATTTTATACCAAATGAAATCTGGGAATGTCTAGTTTCCATTGCTGCAAACGGCACTCGATTCCGACATCGGAGCGATGAGTTATAGCCGAAACAAGGTGACTGCCTGGGCAGTGACGGGAATCATTTTCCAGTTTTCTAAACTTTGGAAATCACTTCATTTAACCAACCAAATCATGTTATTTTTCCATGAAACTTTTTACACAATCAATATAACATGTAAACAACATAAACAAACCATTAGATCCTCAAAATTTCGCACCAAAGTGCTTGAACAAGACAGGGGCAAAATGGTCACTTTTGGTCAATGCACCATCCTTGAGTTTCTATCAATAACCCAACATTAATCCACTAGTTTAAGTACTAAATAAACATTATTACCATCAAAACACCACAAATCAGTCCATATATCCAAGGTGGGAGTTCATAGAGCCCACACAACCAATTTTCCATCACAAACAAGCTACCTATAAACATGCAAGGGCTTAAACGTGCATTACTACTTCCATGAAGCAAGATTTTAAGTGTTGATCGTAGCTTACCTTCTTAGATGTGCAAGACAGAAATTTCGGCTCTCCTTAGCTCAAGCAAACCCGCGGATTGCAGCTCCTTTTCTTAGCTAGATGCAATCTCCAAGTGTTAAACTAAGTGTGGGTGAAATTTGAAGCGAATTGGAGAAGATTTGGTGAAGGAATTAGGATGGAATTGAAGTTGTTTTTCTCCTTTGCTGGTTCGGCTATTGGGAGTGAGGAACAGAGAGTGTTTGCTGATGGTGAGGCTTTCGTGAGAAGCTTAGCAATTGTGGGTTTCAAGTGTACAAAGGTCAACTCTCCAATAGTGCGCGTACACGCGCGTTTTGTGCTCGATTCCTCTCGGGTTTATTTCACTAGTGCACTAAATATCTAATACCCTTGTATACATACTATTGTTATTCACTCTTAATAGTCCAAAAATAATGGCCTTAAGTCCCTCAATTAATCGCGCGCGTAAAAACGCGTACTTCCGATTTAAGCGCGATAAAGTGAAACTTCTAAGAAATTCTTTTAACGATAATATTACTAACTAATAATTGAGCACTTAAACATAAAAATACCTATTTTGAGACTAATGTACAAGTTTCTAATTTTTCAAACTTATTGTATTCTCGAATCAATTATTTACTCCATTCGCGTATTCACTATTTTCACTTATCGAGCCTTCAGAAATTAAATTTTGAAACGTGTCACTTTAAAAATATAACTAAGCTATAGATCCATATAATTAGGTCTAAAAAGGTTAGAAAATAATATTCGGGGGAATTGGCCAAATAAATAATTAAATGAGCTCGAAATAAGAATTTAATATAAGAAAATTTACGAGTCCTCACAGTAAGAGTGAGTAATTACAGTGTTAAAGGAATTATATTGGAGGATTAGTGCATGAGTGTATCAAACAAGAGAGAAAGTGGTAGTGCACGATACTATTTCAACAACTATTCAAAGTTGACTTTTGACAAGCTTATTAGCTCCTTTTCCCTCCAATATTCCAACACAAGCCAAACACACAAAAACCTCTCTCTCTCCCCTCTTGGTCGGCCGAAACTCCAAGGAAGACAAGGAGGAAGAAAGCTTCACTTTTCTTGCTCCATTTCTTCATCCAACTTCCACACCTCTTGGAAATCAACTCTAGCTTGAAGAAAGGCAACATCTTGTGGAGTTTCTTGGGGAATTTTTGGTGGAAAAATCCGGTTTCATCTAGGGTTTAGGAGGTAACCTTTCATCTCCGTTAATCTTTCCATTTATTCAAAGATTAGTGGTTGGTTTTATGGGTTTACAACCCTAAGTAAGAAAATCGGTTAGAGGACTTGAGGAACCATTTATTTCGCTTTAAATCATAGGCTAGCGGTCTTGAGGAGGCTTGTAGGTATCTGACTTGAGGGATGATTGTTTGATTACGGTTGTTTATGTGATGAATGAGATGATTATGGTTAGAAAGTGGAGAGAAATCGAAGGAAAACTTGGAAAGCAAGCTGGCCGAAAATTCTGTCCATGTTGTTCTGTTTTTATTTCAAATTTTTTATGCTTAGTTGGCTGTGAAACTGACGGCTATATGTTTTATATTGTGTGTACAAAGTGCCTTTCAAAAATTGTATCGAACGGTTGCACAAAACTTGAGTTTTGGTAAAGAATCAAATTTGGAAAACGTATAGCAGGGTACTCGGACAGTGCTTCTTTATCCGAACATAACTCCTCGTACAAAAGTCAAAATTGAGTGCCATTTGTGGCATTCAAAACTAGACATTCATAACTTTCCAACGATATAAAAATCCACTGCTAGTTCATTTTGAGTGAACCGTAGCAAGTCGGAAAATTTGGCTGTTCTGTTTTGACTGTCTATTCGAATGAAACTGGGAAGCTGCATCTTGTGGCTCAATTTTGTCCCATTTGTGAAAAGATTTTCAACATGATGTCTACTGATAAATTGTAGAATTTGGAACCTAGTTTCCAACTCCATAAACCATTCTCAATTTGGAATTGTATAGAGCTAGATATGGTTTGATTTGAAAGATGCGACAGAGCTGGAAATTGGAAACTTTTCCCTTCCTTGCTGACAGAATGATCAAATCTGTTTTGGGAAATTATATTTCAAAAATTTTAGGATCATTTAACTATCAATTGCTTATTAAATATTTTTGGAATCTTGGTTTCAAAAATGGAGTGAATTGGGGCTGATTTTGTTGGACAAAACGTTTGAAAACGAAAGAGAAGTAAGATGACAGATTAGCTTTAAAACATTTCACAAACTTTGGTCATTTC
>NW_020862815.1:0-14962 GCF_003713205.1 Coffea eugenioides | reverse complement strand
TGGGAGTGGTGAGCACCAAGTTAGCAACTGTCCGAGGAGACAGTCACGCGGAGGTAGTATTCCGCAACTGGAAGGAGCTAAAGCAAAACAAGCAAATGAAAGAGGGAACCGAACTAGTGGGCCAGCAAAAGTGTACGCGTTAGGCAACCAAACAGTTCCGGACTCGTCTGAGGCAAATGAAGGTAAAATTTCGAGGGCGAAATTTTTTAAGGGGGAGAGGGTGTGAGGACTCGAAAATTTACCGAATTTCTAGGCTTTATTATCATTTTTCTAGTATAAGTTAGTTCATGTGAAATTAAGAGTGTATATCGAATGTGGGACCCGCTAGTGCGAAATGTTCGGAAAAATTCGGCCAATTAGGTTAAGTTTTGGATACCGGATTTATTTTACCAAGTGCTAAGAGATAATTAAAGATTGTTAAATGGATGAGAGTGGAGAGACAAAAAGATAGCCAAGCATTAATGAGAGTGACAAGTGTCACTTTGTGATTTGGTTAGACTTTGACCTTTGGACCAACTTTACCAATAAATCAAAATTGACCAAAAACATCTTCATTCTTCTAGCATCTTGGCCGAATTCTTGAGGAGGAAAAACAAGAAGAAAGCCTTCAACTCCAACTCCATTTCTTGCTCAATCTTGTGAATCAACCGTTAAAATTTCAAATTCCTCCACAAAAGTCACTCGTTTAGGAAGATTGAAGGTAGTGGTGGAGTGATTGGAGAAGGGAAAGGACTAAGCCATCACCTTTCTTGAGATTTCAAGGTATCATGCCTAGCAATCCTTTCTTTGTTCTTAATAATGTTTAATTAGTGACTTGTGTTAGTCATAGAGTTGGATTTGTGCAAGGTTTTGTGACTTTTGGTGAAGATTGGTGAATTTTCATAATTATTCATGATTTTTCTGTTTTAATATGATTCATATGTTGTGGCCATGGATGATGATTGGATATGATCTAAAATGAAGCTAGAGGATGTAAATTGTGGTTAATTGCGGAAAATTTCCGCATTGAACGGAAATTTAAGAAGTTAGGGTTCCAATTTTCACCATTCTGTCCGGCACTGTTACACCTAGTTAGAGGCCAAATTGGCCTTGGGTTAAAACATAAAAGTTGTAGGGAATGATCTTTTAGAGATGCCTGCAAAATATCAGGTCAATCGGAGCAACGTATCTTGAGAAAAGACAGAATTACCCTTGCTGCCCTGGTTTTACCCGAATTTGAGAATTGCTTCTGTAATGGGTTATTTTGGTTGGGAATGCTTCAGAATTAGTTGTTGAGGTCTTCTGATAAATTGTATCCCTATTTCTTATCTTTCGGATGGCTTCGGAATTACTGGATTTGGGCTTAGGTAGCCTGATTTATGATGTTTGCACCAGAATGCGATTTGTGAATCTGATTTTGCGGTTCTGGTGTAGTAGATTGCATTTTTGACCTGGTTACACTCGAAACTGACCTGAGTGACCTTCTGTAATATTGTAGCCCTATCTCTTAGCTTCGAAACGGTGTATCTTACACCTCCATCCGATAATCGTAGTGCCATTGGTACCAAAACCGCAAAATGATGTCAAAAACTGTTTTTTTGGGTTAACAGTTAACTCCATTTCCGGATTTTTCTGGTTTACTCTAATGCTTATGTATGCTTACGGAGCCCTATTTTGATAGTATGTGGAATTGGTTTATGACTTGTAATCGAGTCTTATTGTGCTTATTTGAATATTTTAGGGCTTGACTTTCATTTCCGGACTTTTCCCTAGCTTGAATTGTACTTGTACTACTTGGAGCTTACGGAACGGCTATTGAATGAGCTTATTTTGTGTGTGACTTTGGGACTGGATGAGAAAAATAATGAAGCCATAAATGGCTGGAGATAGGAAAATACAAAGGACGTGCTGCCCAATTTTTCGCTCAAGGGCTAAGCTTCTATTTCAACTTGTCTATTTTTCGTTTGGCAAATACTATGACCGTTTTCCATCTTAAAACATGATGCCTTATCCATTTGAACCTTCAAATGTTTAGTTACTACTTCATACCAAATTATGGAGGTATGACCTAAGGTTTTCTCAGTCAAGACATGTAGGCTATAATACCTACTTGAATGTATATTGATTTTGAACCACATAAATGATTCCGAAAAATAATATTGCTGAGCCTATCTGGTTGGATTCCGACTTGACTTTGATTCAAGTGTTTTCCATTGGAACTGTTATAACCCTTTGAGTTTGGTTTATGACACCCTAGTTGTTTCCGTCCACAGATCCAAATGGCTTTATTTTCACTTTATCCGTTTTACTCGTAACTAGTCGAGTTCCTTGATTCCACTTACTTGTTTTGCTAGATGAATTGTAATATTCTTTCCCGTTGAATCATAGATTTTCTCGGTGACCGAGGGTAAGATCCGATAGGACATTTTGGACGTTATTTTGCATTCGGTGAGTGTTCGTTGTTTGTTGTATTTTCTTGACTTCATGGCTTGTATTAGTGTTTGATAACGTGTCAAGTGCTTTTAACGATTTCCAAAACGTGTTTTCTAGGCGAGTGTGTACTTTATCGCACTCAGCCTAAATGATTGTGAACTTTTCAATGATTGAACGATTGAAATGTTACTTGTGCATGAATGTAAGCCTTTTGGCTGAACTGGCCACTGCCCCTTGTTACCGATCGACTCGAGCCAGAAGCGGACTCGGTCGGGCGATATGGTGACCTGGGTGAACGTTTGGTATACTCGAGTATTACCTTGTAGGTTGGTGGAGGTTGGTGGAGCCTGGCCAATGCCCAGGAAGGGTTGAATGAAATGAACGAACGAACGAGGGTTTTATTGATAAATGAAAAATGCATTTTCAAACGAATGAAGGAAAGGGGAATGACAGGAGAATGAACGAACGAACGAATGAACGTATCCTTTTCATGTATGGTTTATTGTAAATGTTGTAACTGTTTCTTGACTTATCGTTTGATTTATGACTTGATTCTATGTTCGGAACCTCACTGAGCTTTTAGCTCATCTCTTTAGTTTTGTTTTCCTTAACAGGGGAAGACGAGCAAGGACGAGAGCTCTGTATAGACTGGCTGGGTCTAGTTTTGGTTTTATTTTGGTTCTCGCCCTAGTGCTTGGCACGGGCTGGTTGTATGGTGACTTGAGAACTTTTGTATTCTCGACAGTTGTACTTCTTTCTGAGATAGCAATGTATATAAGTTTTGTTTTAAGTTTTGGATCCTCGTTTTGCTCTTTCTTGTGGTTCTATTTCTGATTTGTGTGAGTGAACGACCGAGTCCCGGCGAGAGTTGGGCAGGCGGCCCGCCGAACCCTCTGGTTCGCCTAAGGGGGAAGTGGGGCCGTCACAGTTGGTATCAGAGCTTAGGCTTCAGATCTCTGTAGTGTATCCTAGGCTAAAGTTTAGGATGCCGGACTGTGGGAATTCGATTTGACTTTAAAGTTAAGCAATTGAGGGATAAAACCTAGAGCCTGCTTCGCGTGGTCTCTGCGCGGAGTGAGCCTGGACTAAGTGGTGAATGAGTATAAAGGACTTAGTGCTCATTTGAGCATAAGCTATGAATTGTGAATGTTATAGGCCTTATATCTCTCTCATGGTATTTGAGGACCATAGATAGGTATGTCGGGTAGGAATTTCGATTGTAGATGGTTTACTCTTGGGACTGGCCAGCTCGAGATGTGAATTGTCTTATTTCGGATTCTCGTGCCCGAGTACTTTAGCGTTGAGGCGATGCTCAGTATTTGAGATTCGCATTTTGGGAAATGAACAAGCTTGGTCTGGCTAGAATGATATCAAGAGTCCAATGGACATCTAGTGGGATAGAAAGTGACGTGAGAGACCGGACGGGGTTAACATGGTGTGGGGCAACGTATCCCTTTTCTTTTGATGCACCCATATATGGCTACTACATGACGTTAGCATGTGAATTCGTGTATATATTATCTGTCAAACTTGATATGTATTTGTGATATGTATTTGTGTATTTGATTATTTGCCTCCTTGATCTGGCGTGTTATGTGCGTATATGTTTACTTGTGTATTTGGTATGTTGGAATTGGTGCTTATTTAATTTACTGTGTTTATTCACTAAAATACCTTTTGGGGAAAAGAAAAGAAAAGAGAGAGGGAAAAACATATCTATAGACGGGAGACGTAGTCGTGGACGTGGTCGAGGCCGGGGAACTGAGCGGACCCCGGAATCAAGAGGAGAAAGGGAAACGTCAGCCGAGCAAGGGCAGGGATCAAGAGCCGCGACTGGAGACCAAATGGCAACGGCAATGCAACAAATGACGGATATCTTGGCAAGACTAGTGGATCAACAAGGCCAAATACCCGTAAACCAAAATCGAAACCCTGAGATGGGCGAGGATAAGGCTCTTGAAAGGTTCCAAAAATTTGCTCCGCCAAAATTCCTTGAAGGGCCCGATCCGGACGTGGCTGAACAATGGATAGAAACCATGGTTAATATCTTCACAGCCCTAAACTACACTGAGCAAAGGCAAGTGAACTTTGCAGTATTTCAATTTGAGGGACCGGCCCGATCATGGTGGAACGTAATTAGAGCAAAGTGGGAAAGAGAACAGATCATCTGGACATGGGCGAACTTCATAAGAGAATTTAACGAGAAATACCTCCCACCTTTAGTCCAAGAAAGGAGGGAGGAGGAGTTTATTGGGTTACGCCAGGGAACGTTAAGTGTGGCTGAATATGAAACAAGATTTACAAGATTATCCAAGTTTGCTTCTGAACTGGTAGAGTAAGACGGTTTATACAGGGACTGAATTTGGACATCCAAGAGGCGTTAGCCGTGGCGCAAGTGAATACCTTTACGGAGGCCCTTGAGAAGGCTCAACGAATCGAGAATGCAAAGGCACAAGTAAAAGCCTCCCAAACTCGGAAAAGAGGTGCAGTTGGTAGTGTGATTGAAGAACCTCCTAGTGAATCAATAGCACCTTCTAAAATGCAGAAAGTGAACTTTTTGTCCTACCCGCCATGGACAGTAGGGGCGGGAAATGAAAGGTCTATCAAAGGAAGCCAAACCGGACATGGGGAGACTTCTCCAGAAAGCCAAAAGATGGCTTCCTACTTGACTTGTGGCTATTGCGGAAAGGCCAATCATACCGAGAACGATTGTTGGCGGAAAGGGCGGAAGTGCTTGATTTGTGGGAGTGGTGAGCACCAAGTTAGCAACTGTCCGAGGAGACAGTCACGCGGAGGTAGTATTCCGCAACTGGAAGGAGCTAAAGCAAAACAAGCAAATGAAAGAGGGAACCGAACTAGTGGGCCAGCAAAAGTGTACGCGTTAGGCAACCAAACAGTTCCGGACTCGTCTGAGGCAAATGAAGGTAAAATTTCGAGGGCGAAATTTTTTAAGGGGGAGAGGGTGTGAGGACTCGAAAATTTACCGAATTTCTAGGCTTTATTATCATTTTTCTAGTATAAGTTAGTTCATGTGAAATTAAGAGTGTATATCGAATGTGGGACCCGCTAGTGCGAAATGTTCGGAAAAATTCGGCCAATTAGGTTAAGTTTTGGATACCGGATTTATTTTACCAAGTGCTAAGAGATAATTAAAGGTTGTTATATGGATTATAGTGGAGAGACAAAAAGATAGCCAAGCATTAATGAGAGTGACAAGTGTCACTTTGTGATTTGGTTAGACTTTGACCTTTGGACCAACTTTACCAATAAATCAAAATTGACCAAAAACATCTTCATTCTTCTAGCATCTTGGCCGAATTCTTGAGGAGGAAAAACAAGAAGAAAGCCTTCAACTCCAACTCCATTTCTTGCTCAATCTTGTGAATCAACCGTTAAAATTTCAAATTCCTCCACAAAAGTCACTTGTTTAGGAAGATTGAAGGTAGTGGTGGAGTGATTGGAGAAGGGAAAGGACTAAGCCATCACCTTTCTTGAGATTTCAAGGTATCATGTCTAGCAATCCTTTCTTTGTTCTTAATAATGTTTAATTAGTGACTTGTGTTAGTCATAGAGTTGGATTTGTGCAAGGTTTTGTGACTTTTGGTGAAGATTGGTGAATTTTCATAATTATTCATGATTTTTCTGTTTTAATATGATTCATATGTTGTGGCCATGGATGATGATTGGATATGATCTAAAATGAAGCTAGAGGATGTAAATTGTGGTTAATTGCGGAAAATTTCCGCATTGAACGGAAATTTAAGAAGTTAGGGTTCCAATTTTCACCATTCTGTCCGGCACTGTTACACCTAGTTAGAGGCCAAATTGGCCTTGGGTTAAAACATAAAAGTTGTAGGGAATGATCTTTTAGAGATGCCTGCAAAATATCAGGTCAATCGGAGCAACGTATCTTGAGAAAAGACAGAATTACCCTTGCTGCCCTGGTTTTACCCGAATTTGAGAATTGCTTCTGTAATGGGTTATTTTGGTTGGGAATGCTTCAGAATTAGTTGTTGAGGTCTTCTGATAAATTGTATCCCTATTTCTTATCTTTCGGATGGCTTCGGAATTACTGGATTTGGGCTTAGGTAGCCTGATTTATGATGTTTGCACCAGAATGCGATTTGTGAATCTGATTTTGCGGTTCTGGTGTAGTAGATTGCATTTTTGACCTGGTTACACTCGAAACTGACCTGAGTGACCTTCTGTAATATTGTAGCCCTATCTCTTAGCTTCGAAACGGTGTATCTTACACCTCCATCCGATAATCGTAGTGCCATTGGTACCAAAACCGCAAAATGATGTCAAAAACTGTTTTTTTGGGTTAACAGTTAACTCCATTTCCGGATTTTTCTGGTTTACTCTAATGCTTATGTATGCTTACGGAGCCCTATTTTGATAGTATGTGGAATTGGTTTATGACTTGTAATCGAGTCTTATTGTGCTTATTTGAATATTTTAGGGCTTGACTTTCATTTCCGGACTTTTCCCTAGCTTGAATTGTACTTGTACTACTTGGAGCTTACTGAACGGCTATTGAATGAGCTTATTTTGTGTGTGACTTTGGGACTGGATGAGAAAAATAATGAAGCCATAAATGGCTGGAAATAGGAAAATACAAAGGGCGTGCTGCCCAAATTTTCGCTCAAGGGCTAAGCTTCTATTTCAACTTGTCTATTTTTCGTTTGGCAAATACTATGACCGTTTTCCATCTTAAAACATGATACCTTATCCATTTGAACCTTCAAATGTTTAGTTACTACTTCATACCAAATTATGGAGGTATGACCTAAGGTTTTCTCAGTCAAGACATGTAGGCTATAATACCTACTTGAATGTATATTGATTTTGAACCACATAAATGATTCCGAAAAATAATATTGCTGAGCCTATCTGGTTGGATTCCGACTTGACTTTGATTCAAGTGTTTTCCATTGGAACTGTTATAACCCTTTGAGTTTGGTTTATGACACCCTAGTTGTTTCCGTCCACAGATCCAAATGGCTTTATTTTCACTTTATCCGTTTTACTCGTAACTAGTCGAGTTCCTTGATTCCACTTACTTGTTTTGCTAGATGAATTGTAATATTCTTTCCCGTTGAATCATAGATTTTCTCGGTGACCGAGGGTAAGATCCGATAGGACATTTTGGACGTTATTTTGCATTCGGTGAGTGTTCGTTGTTTGTTGTATTTTCTTGACTTCATGGCTTGTATTAGTGTTTGATAACGTGTCAAGTGCTTTTAACGATTTCCAAAACGTGTTTTCTAGGCGAGTGTGTACTTTATCGCACTCAGCCTAAATGATTGTGAACTTTTCAATGATTGAACGATTGAAATGTTACTTGTGCATGAATGTAAGCCTTTTGGCTGAACTGGCCACTGCCCCTTGTTACCGATCGACTCGAGCCAGAAGCGGACTCGGTCGGGCGATATGGTGACCTGGGTGAACGTTTGGTATACTCGAGTATTACCTTGTAGGTTGGTGGAGGTTGGTGGAGCCTGGCCAATGCCCAGGAAGGGTTGAATGAAATGAACGAACGAACGAGGGTTTTATTGATAAATGAAAAATGCATTTTCAAACGAATGAAGGAAAGGGGAATGACAGGAGAATGAACGAACGAACGAATGAACGAATGAACGTATCCTTTTCATGTATGGTTTATTGTAAATGTTGTAACTGTTTCTTGACTTATCGTTTGATTTATGACTTGATTCTATGTTCGGAACCTCACTGAGCTTTTAGCTCATCTCTTTAGTTTTGTTTTCCTTAACAGGGGAAGACGAGCAAGGACGAGAGCTCTGTATAGACTGGCTGGGTCTAGTTTTGGTTTTATTTTGGTTCTCGCCCTAGTGCTTGGCACGGGCTGGTTGTATGGTGACTTGAGAACTTTTGTATTCTCGACAGTTGTACTTCTTTCTGAGATAGCAATGTATATAAGTTTTGTTTTAAGTTTTGGATCCTCGTTTTGCTCTTTCTTGTGGTTCTATTTCTGATTTGTGTGAGTGAACGACCGAGTCCCGGCGAGAGTTGGGCAGGCGGCCCGCCGAACCCTCTGGTTCGCCTAAGGGGGAAGTGGGGCCGTCACAGTTGGTATCAGAGCTTAGGCTTCAGATCTCTGTAGTGTATCCTAGGCTAAAGTTTAGGATGCCGGACTGTGGGAATTCGATTTGACTTTAAAGTTAAGCAATTGAGGGATAAAACCTAGAGCCTGCTTCGCGTGGTCTCTGCGCGGAGTGAGCCTGGACTAAGTGGTGAATGAGTATAAAGGACTTAGTGCTCATTTGAGCATAAGCTATGAATTGTGAATGTTATAGGCCTTATATCTCTCTCATGGTATTTGAGGACCATAGATAGGTATGTCGGGTAGGAATTTCGATTGTAGATGGTTTACTCTTGGGACTGGCCAGCTCGAGATGTGAATTGTCTTATTTCGGATTCTCGTGCCCGAGTACTTTAGCGTTGAGGCGATGCTCAGTATTTGAGATTCGCATTTTGGGAAATGAACAAGCTTGGTCTGGCTAGAATGATATCAAGAGTCCAATGGACATCTAGTGGGATAGAAAGTGACGTGAGAGACCGGACGGGGTTAACATGGTGTGGGGCAACGTATCCCTTTTCTTTTGATGCACCCATATATGGCTACTACATGACGTTAGCATGTGAATTCGTGTATATATTATCTGTCAAACTTGATATGTATTTGTGATATGTATTTGTGTATTTGATTATCTGCCTCCTTGATCTGGCGTGTTATGTGCGTATATGTTTACTTGTGTATTTGGTATGTTGGAATTGGTGCTTATTTAATTTACTGTGTTTATTCACTAAAATACCTTTTGGGGAAAAGAAAAGAAAAGAGAGAGGGAAAAACATATCTATAGACGGGAGACGTAGTCGTGGACGTGGTCGAGGCCGGGGAACTGAGCGGACCCCGGAATCAAGAGGAGAAAGGGAAACGTCAGCCGAGCAAGGGCAGGGATCAAGAGCCGCGACTGGAGACCAAATGGCAACGGCAATGCAACAAATGACGGATATCTTGGCAAGACTAGTGGATCAACAAGGCCAAATACCCGTAAACCAAAATCGAAACCCTGAGATGGGCGAGGATAAGGCTCTTGAAAGGTTCCAAAAATTTGCTCCGCCAAAATTCCTTGAAGGGCCCGATCCGGACGTGGCTGAACAATGGATAGAAACCATGGTTAATATCTTCACAGCCCTAAACTACACTGAGCAAAGGCAAGTGAACTTTGCAGTATTTCAATTTGAGGGACCGGCCCGATCATGGTGGAACGTAATTAGAGCAAAGTGGGAAAGAGAACAGATCATCTGGACATGGGCGAACTTCATAAGAGAATTTAACGAGAAATACCTCCCACCTTTAGTCCAAGAAAGGAGGGAGGAGGAGTTTATTGGGTTACGCCAGGGAACGTTAAGTGTGGCTGAATATGAAACAAGATTTACAAGATTATCCAAGTTTGCTTCTGAACTGGTAGAGTAAGACGGTTTATACAGGGACTGAATTTGGACATCCAAGAGGCGTTAGCCGTGGCGCAAGTGAATACCTTTACGGAGGCCCTTGAGAAGGCTCAACGAATCGAGAATGCAAAGGCACAAGTAAAAGCCTCCCAAACTCGGAAAAGAGGTGCAGTTGGTAGTGTGATTGAAGAACCTCCTAGTGAATCAATAGCACCTTCTAAAATGCAGAAAGTGAACTTTTTGTCCTACCCGCCATGGACAGTAGGGGCGGGAAATGAAAGGTCTATCAAAGGAAGCCAAACCGGACATGGGGAGACTTCTCCAGAAAGCCAAAAGATGGCTTCCTACTTGACTTGTGGCTATTGCGGAAAGGCCAATCATACCGAGAACGATTGTTGGCGGAAAGGGCGGAAGTGCTTGATTTGTGGGAGTGGTGAGCACCAAGTTAGCAACTGTCCGAGGAGACAGTCACGCGGAGGTAGTATTCCGCAACTGGAAGGAGCTAAAGCAAAACAAGCAAATGAAAGAGGGAACCGAACTAGTGGGCCAGCAAAAGTGTACGCGTTAGGCAACCAAACAGTTCCGGACTCGTCTGAGGCAAATGAAGGTAAAATTTCGAGGGCGAAATTTTTTAAGGGGGAGAGGGTGTGAGGACTCGAAAATTTACCGAATTTCTAGGCTTTATTATCATTTTTCTAGTATAAGTTAGTTCATGTGAAATTAAGAGTGTATATCGAATGTGGGACCCGCTAGTGCGAAATGTTCGGAAAAATTCGGCCAATTAGGTTAAGTTTTGGATACCGGATTTATTTTACCAAGTGCTAAGAGATAATTAAAGGTTGTTATATGGATGAGAGTGGAGAGACAAAAAGATAGCCAAGCATTAATGAGAGTGACAAGTGTCACTTTGTGATTTGGTTAGACTTTGACCTTTGGACCAACTTTACCAATAAATCAAAATTGACCAAAAACATCTTCATTCTTCTAGCATCTTGGCCGAATTCTTGAGGAGGAAAAACAAGAAGAAAGCCTTCAACTCCAACTCCATTTCTTGCTCAATCTTGTGAATCAACCGTTAAAATTTCAAATTCCTCCACAAAAGTCACTTGTTTAGGAAGATTGAAGGTAGTGGTGGAGTGATTGGAGAAGGGAAAGGACTAAGCCATCACCTTTCTTGAGATTTCAAGGTATCATGTCTAGCAATCCTTTCTTTGTTCTTAATAATGTTTAATTAGTGACTTGTGTTAGTCATAGAGTTGGATTTGTGCAAGGTTTTGTGACTTTTGGTGAAGATTGGTGAATTTTCATAATTATTCATGATTTTTCTGTTTTAATATGATTCATATGTTGTGGCCATGGATGATGATTGGATATGATCTAAAATGAAGCTAGAGGATGTAAATTGTGGTTAATTGCGGAAAATTTCCGCATTGAACGGAAATTTAAGAAGTTAGGGTTCCAATTTTCACCATTCTGTCCGGCACTGTTACACCTAGTTAGAGGCCAAATTGGCCTTGGGTTAAAACATAAAAGTTGTAGGGAATGATATTTTAGAGATGCCTGCAAAATATCAGGTCAATCGGAGCAACGTATCTTGAGAAAAGACAGAATTACCCTTGCTGCCCTGGTTTTACCCGAATTTGAGAATTGCTTCTGTAATGGGTTATTTTGGTTGGGAATGCTTCAGAATTAGTTGTTGAGGTCTTCTGATAAATTGTATCCCTATTTCTTATCTTTCGGATGGCTTCGGAATTACTGGATTTGGGCTTAGGTAGCCTGATTTATGATGTTTGCACCAGAATGCGATTTGTGAATCTGATTTTGCGGTTCTGGTGTAGTAGATTGCATTTTTGACCTGGTTACACTCGAAACTGACCTGAGTGACCTTCTGTAATATTGTAGCCCTATCTCTTAGCTTCGAAACGGTGTATCTTACACCTCCATCCGATAATCGTAGTGCCATTGGTACCAAAACCGCAAAATGATGTCAAAAACTGTTTTTTTGGGTTAACAGTTAACTCCATTTCCGGATTTTTCTGGTTTACTCTAATGCTTATGTATGCTTACGGAGCCCTATTTTGATAGTATGTGGAATTGGTTTATGACTTGTAATCGAGTCTTATTGTGCTTATTTGAATATTTTAGGGCTTGACTTTCATTTCCGGACTTTTCCCTAGCTTGAATTGTACTTGTACTACTTGGAGCTTACTGAACGGCTATTGAATGAGCTTATTTTGTGTGTGACTTTGGGACTGGATGAGAAAAATAATGAAGCCATAAATGGCTGGAAATAGGAAAATACAAAGGGCGTGCTGCCCAAATTTTCGCTCAAGGGCTAAGCTTCTATTTCAACTTGTCTATTTTTCGTTTGGCAAATACTATGACCGTTTTCCATCTTAAAACATGATACCTTATCCATTTGAACCTTCAAATGTTTAGTTACTACTTCATACCAAATTATGGAGGTATGACCTAAGGTTTTCTCAGTCAAGACATGTAGGCTATAATACCTACTTGAATGTATATTGATTTTGAACCACATAAATGATTCCGAAAAATAATATTGCTGAGCCTATCTGGTTGGATTCCGACTTGACTTTGATTCAAGTGTTTTCCATTGGAACTGTTATAACCCTTTGAGTTTGGTTTATGACACCCTAGTTGTTTCCGTCCACAGATCCAAATGGCTTTATTTTCACTTTATCCGTTTTACTCGTAACTAGTCGAGTTCCTTGATTCCACTTACTTGTTTTGCTAGATGAATTGTAATATTCTTTCCCGTTGAATCATAGATTTTCTCGGTGACCGAGGGTAAGATCCGATAGGACATTTTGGACGTTATTTTGCATTCGGTGAGTGTTCCTTGTTTGTTGTATTTTCTTGACTTCATGGCTTGTATTAGTGTTTGATAACGTGTCAAGTGCTTTTAACGATTTCCAAAACGAGTTTTCTAGGCGAGTGTGTACTTTATCGCACTCAGCCTAAATGATTGTGAACTTTTCAATGATTGAACGATTGAAATGTTACTTGTGCATGAATGTAAGCCTTTTGGCTGAACTGGCCACTGCCCCTTGTTACCGATCGACTCGAGCCAGAAGCGGACTCGGTCGGGCGATATGGTGACCTGGGTGAACGTTTGGTATACTCGAGTATTACCTTGTAGGTTGGTGGAGGTTGGTGGAGCCTGGCCAATGCCCAGGAAGGGTTGAATGAAATGAACGAACGAACGAGGGTTTTATTGATAAATGAAAAATGCATTTTCAAACGAATGAAGGAAAGGGGAATGACAGGAGAATGAACGAACGAACGAATGAACGCATGAACGCATCCTTTTCATGTATGGTTTATTGTAAATGTTGTAACTGTTTCTTGACTTATCGTTTGATTTATGACTTGATTCTATGTTCGGAACCTCACTGAGCTTTTAGCTCATCTCTTTAGTTTTGTTTTCCTTAACAGGGGAAGACGAGCAAGGACGAGAGCTCTGTATAGACTGGCTGGGTCTAGTTTTGGTTTTATTTTGGTTCTCGCCCTAGTGCTTGGCACGGGCTGGTTGTATGGTGACTTGAGAACTTTTGTATTCTCGACAGTTGTACTTCTTTCTGAGATAGCAATGTATATAAGTTTTGTTTTAAGTTTTGGATCCTCGTTTTGCTCTTTCTTGTGGTTCTATTTCTGATTTGTGTGAGTGAACGACTGAGTCCCGGCGAGAGTTGGGCAGGCGGCCCGCCGAACCCTCTGGTTCGCCTAAGGGGGAAGTGGGGCCGTCACAGTTGGTGATACGTTCCTCGATCAACATGTTTCGAGACACGTAGCACGTTTGCCCAAGGATCTAGCGAGGACGTCCAACGCTTGGAATTGCGGGATCTAGAACCAAACGGACGACACGATTTGATTCAAGACGGTAGACGACACTCTGATGAAGGTGAATACTCCAGGGGAATAGGTCGGTAGAACAATCTAGGACAGGACGCAAGACTGCTCAAAACCCTTGCCAAAGCAAGTAAAGGGGTCGAATCTCTCTCTCAAGAAGAATCGAAAATATGCAAAACTTTATTGATAAAACGTCTACCTTTATGCTTACAAAGGAAGCCTTTATATAGGCAAAACTAACGAAACCCTAATATCGCAAGGCTAGAGGGTCGGCCACTCTTTGGACAAGGTGGGCCGACCCATGGACTCAATAAAAAGGGCCTAGTGGTTCGCCATCCTTAGACAAAGGTGGGCCGAATCCATGGCTAACAAAAGGACTAATCTAAACTTAAGACTCCTAACACTAAGGCTTATGGCCCTATTCGGCCAACTCACTTGGAGGCCCACTTGACTCTTCATGGCTTGGATCATGGTGTAGATAACTTGACTCTTCATGGGCTTGGATCATGGTGTAGATAACTTGATTGTCTCCTTCCAAGCCTTCAATATCTCTATGAAAGCCTTGAGTCAGGGCCGCCATCCATCTCGCTATCCATGCACACATCAGTCCCCTCCTCTTGAGAAGGATTTGTCCTCAAATCTGGATGGAGATGAATGATACTAACAAGAGATAGTAGCATGACACCTCAAATCTCCACATATTGGCCCTCTTAGATTGAATGATACTTGCATATGTTATGATTAAGATAATTCGGTGCACATGTCTCTTGGTCAGCTTCAAGGGGTTCTCAAACAAGGACATTCTCCAAGGTAGGAAGGAACGTGTATAAGGCTTGTGAACGTTCCAGGTTGCAACCCAAAGCTCGCTAATTAGCCTTTGCACCCGGACATTCACATGCACTTCATAACGATATTCATTGAAACTAGAAAAGCCTCGAACCTGGTTGTGCAAGGTGGTGTAATTTAGCCCCAGGCACTGAATCGGCACAACTTGCCACTCTGGAGGTGGGACACTGAGCCACCCGTGTTGCACATCCATAGAAACACGAACTAGTGAGGTAAGAACAGCACTCGGATCTTGATTGACACCCTTGCAGGCATCACCCAACATAAGCGGCAAGAATGAAGTGAAATTCACCCCATACGAATCACATGCATTCGCGTAACACGCAGTTGGAACAAGCATGAAATCAGGCTG
>NW_020862814.1:0-17257 GCF_003713205.1 Coffea eugenioides | reverse complement strand
AGGATTTGTTATGAGTTTATTTCTCCTCCTCTTCCCACATATTTTTATATGTGTCAAAATTGCTTTTGCGGTGTGTGCACATTTTTTGTTTGTCCTAACAAGTTGTATCAGAGCACTAGGCTTTGATCCTGGGAATTGTTCCTGAAATTAAAGTATGGATTTGTATTATTTACAATGTTGCGGTGTTTTTATTTTTTATGGAAAAACGATTTTGAAATTTGGGGTTTGATGATAGAAAGATTAGTCCAAATTATTGGAATTTGGAATATTGTTGAGAAGGGGTTCATGGAATATGTATGAGACATGAAATTATCAGATGATGCAATAAAAAATTAGAGAGAAGTAGATAGTTGGATTGTAAGGCATTCTACTATCTCAACACCCAAGTCCAGTAGCACGTAACGAATAAATTCATACATGCAAAGACAGCAAAGTAAATTCATACATGCAAAGACAGCAAAGGAGGCTTGAAAAAATTTGATGAATTCTTTTGTAGTCAAGGTGGAGAAGAAACTTGTGACGAGGAAGAAGAAACATAATTTTTTGATGAGACAAAGAAAGAAGAAATTGCAAAAATTGTGAGTGCACATGAAGATGAAGAATTTATGATTCAAGAAAAAATTTCACTTGTGGTTGAGAAAAAAAAGTGAAGTCATCAATGAAGTTAAAGATGTGCTTGTAGATCATGGCAACATAGAAATTGTTAATTTTGTCAAGATTGATGAATTTTTCGAAGAGAAAAATCAGTTGATGGATTTGGTTGAAATCAATTGTGAGGTAGACAAATTAATTGAAGGTTGTGGCACTGTTAAAGTTGATGCAACTGTTAATGTTGAAAAATTAAAGGAAAATTTTAGAAACCTCCCCTGAGGTTTCCGACAATTTCATTGACCTCCCCTGAGGTTTCCACAATTACACTGACCTCCTCTGGCAGAACTTGGGACCCAATTGCTGACATCATATAATGTGAAATTACTATTATACCCAAGACATTTTGTGTTATTATAAGACTAAAATCTGATAAATAAGTCATTAGGGCCCAAATTAAAATTTTCAATTTCATTAACCAATTTATCAGTTGGAATCTGGCTAATTAGAAATGCATTTAACCAACTAGCGCCAATTTCATTCACCAATATGGCGCCATTTTGCTGATTGACATCAGAGACAAGACAACAAATCAGTCTTTTATATATTGTGAAGAAGGCATCAAGAGAAGAAAGAAAAATAAGAAGAAACGTAGTGAAGATGGAAGCTAAAGAAACCTGCAATTTTCGTTCAACTGGTGAGGCAGTGATGATAGCATTCTAATTTCATGGTTTTGAAGCAGAAAGGAGGGAGTATAAAAGGCAAATTCTGAGATTTTTCTACTGTAAATCACAAAAATAACAACAAAAAAGGTATGCAAGCTCTGTAAATTTTTAGAAATATGATCGAATATGACCTGTTACTTCCAGAACATGTACAGAAATCAGAGTTTATCATGTAAACTTGAAGGAGAAAGGAAGGAGTATGTCAAAACCATGAACTTAGTTAGATGTTAAAGTCAAAAGCATGACAAAAATCATCATCTGTTACGTTTATCATAGTTGTTCAATGCTTGATAAGCTGAATAGATGATATAGTTTGATAAGTTGTGATCACTGGTACATGTAGTTAGATAAGTTTATAATCTGTTATGTTGACCATAGTTGTTGAATGCTTGATAATCTGCAATAAGTTAGATAAACTGTCTATTCTGCCAAATCTACGTTTTAGATCTTTGAGTTGTGCCCTGTTCTTCATTTATTGAGTAAAAGTGTTTCATTATCATAGAATCATGTTAATAGTTGTTAGTGCTGAACTATTAATGTTAATAATGTAGGATGGTGAATATTGGTGCTTATGACATAGTTGTGCATTAGAAGGGAAGAAAACTGAGAATTCTGAATGTTGATCCTGATGGCTACTTGTACATTAACTTGCTATATGATGTTGCTGAAAAAGCATTGAGTGAAATGCCTGGAAATGCGAATATAATTATACATATGAGGCATGAAATTCCTGGAACATGTGAAATGCGTGATGTTAATGACGACAAAGCAGTAGTTGAGATGTTTAAAATGCATCAATCTGGAATTGTAATCAATTTGCATGTGTATGAAATGGAAATTATTCCAACTAAGCCTGATAGACCTTTAAACCATAACAATGATCAGAACAACCAAGAGAATTTAGGCATTGAACAAACTTATGAAAGGGTGGTTGTTGACCTTGGAACTTTTGATGACGAATTTGAGGACTCTAGTTCTGACGAGTCATGGAAACATGTGCTTGATAGAGATAATGAAGGTGATATAGATGATGAAAGAGTCTCAGTGGAGAGTAGCGACTTGAGTGACACTAATTTTTCTTATTTTGAAGAAAATGAGGATTGTGAAGTGGTTCCTGATTCCAAATTTGATCAGGAAATTGATCCTATGAGAGAAGTGATGAGATAAAAAATGTGGGTGTACAATCCAAGAGAGGAGATTGAGTTTGAGAAGGGCCAATTATTCACCAATGTGGATTCCTTTAGAGCAGCTTTGAAGGATTATGTCATCCAAAAGGGATTTCTAGTAGTAAGATTGAAGAATGAGAAAACTAGAGTGACAGCTATTTGTGGTATAGATGGTTGCAAATGGAGAATCCATGCAAGTCCTGTGGCTGATTCTATCACTTTTATGATTAAATCTTACCAACCTGAACACACTTGTGTTATGGATAAAGGTAATGTAGAAGCCACATCAGATTGGATTGCAAAAAAGTTGGTGCCCTTGATGAGAGATCATCCGAACATATCTAGCCAGGGCATAGAAGCAGAGATGATAGCTAAGTATGGTATTAAACCAAGTTACATGCAGCTTTTTAGAGCAAAAAAGAAAACAAAAGAGGAGATTCAAGGAAACTTCAGTGATTCTTATGGCAAATTACCAAAGTGTGCAGCACTTCTAAGACAATATAATCCACAAAGCATTTGCAAAATACATTATGATAGGCCAAATCTCCTTGTAGAGCTCAGATTTTTAAGAATATTTGTTAGTTTTAGAACAAAGAAAACTGGTTTTCTTGAAGGTTGCAGGCTGTTCATTGGCTTTGATGGCTGTCACTTGAAGGGTCCCTTTAGTGGTGTTTTACTCACAGCAGTGGCCTTAGATAGGAATGATAGTATATTTCCAATTGCATTTGCTGTAGCTGAATGTAAAAACAAGGAAACATGGAGCTGGTTCTTTCACTTTTTCGAGGAGTTTTTTGGACCATTCAACAGCCATTTACCTTTAACCTTTATGAGTGATAGGCAAAAGGTATTGCTCAGAACAATCTACTCTTTGTTTGGACATGTTGAAGGATCTGAAAAAGCTTTTTTTGACTCATCTATTTGCTGTTTTAGGGGCTCAACCTTGCTTATGAGGAGATTTTTCCAAATGCTAGTGGTAGATATTGTTGCAGGCACATTTGCAGCAACTTCAAGCAGCAATTTCCAGGCATGCTACTTAATAGTTTCTTGTGAAAGGCAGCAAAGAGTTATGATCAGATAAGTCACAATGAAGCAATGTCAACCATTAAAGACATCAACATACAGGCTTGGAAATATTTGGACAAAATTCCCAAGAAGGCGTGGTGTAGATATGCATTTGCAAAAGAAATTAAATGTGACCATGTCACAAATAATTTCACTGAATCATTTAATTCATGGGTTGGTGATCTCAGGGGCAAACCCATACTTACCCTTGTTGAAGGTTTGATAAGGAAGTTCATGAAGAAAATGCATAAGAGATACCAAAAAGGATGCATATTAACTAACAGAATCACCCCAAAGTTTGCTGAAAAGCTCAAAAAAATTGCTCAAGCATCAAGGCATTGTACCCTGAATATGGCAAGTGAGGATACATTTGAGGTTGGTGATATGGATAGATCATTCATAGTCAATTTAAACCAAAGGACTTGTGATTGTGGTGCATTCCAATTAGTTGGACTTTCTTGCAAACATGCTGCACTTGGCATTATCTACAAAAGGGACAAGTTGGAAGATTACTGCAATCAGTGGTTCTCCAAAGACATTTACTTGAAGGCATATGCTTCTATGATTCACCCTATACCTCATGAAAAGAGGTGGCCGCCTATGGATGAAGTTACGCCTAAGGTTGTACTGCCCCCTCCTTTGAGAAGGGCTCCTGGTAGGTCAAGAGTTAACAGAAGAAGAGAAGCTGATGAAGGACCTTCATCTCAGTCAAAAAGGTCTAGTACCTTAAAGTGTGGAAATTGTGGTCAGTTTGGTCACAACATGAGAACATGTCAAAGAGCTCCTGTGCAAAGAAAGAATCCAGCCAATACTCATGCTCAACAGGTATCATCATACACATGTACAAATTAAATGTTCTTTCTTGATTCAACATGCTGCTTATGTTGTTTACTTCATGGTAGATGCCAACTAGAAGAGGGAAACCAGGCAGAGGAATTGCAAATTTAGGACTGCAAGGATCTGTTCTTTGGGTACAAATCATATTTGAATTATGCAATTAGTCTACAATGTTACTTAGTCATATTACTTTAACATGTAAATTTGTTATGACAGGAACATACACATGGGAATGTGCCTATTGTGCATTCAGGTCAAGGTAGCAATTCAAGTCCTTCTACTGGAAATGCTGCTATAAATGTTCAGGTTAATGTACAGACAGGTGTAATTGCCTCTAAAAGAAAGGTACGGGCTCTTTTGTTTGGTTCTCCAATCTAGTGCTGCTACATATGTATTCAATAAGGCACAAGCTCTTTTATTTTGAACAATTGCAGAGAGGAAGGCTTTCAAATGCTACTTCGACAAATGCTGCAACAGGTTCTCGCAGAAGAGTTACACCAGAACTTTCTCAAGCTCCTGTGCAAGCCCCTGGTGATGCTCAAGCTGCTACAACTGTTAGGATGAATGTAGCTGCAACTCTTAACTCTACCAATATTAGCACCAGCGGCAGTTTTAGCTTGCATTTCTAATGGAAGCTATTATGCTTATGTAGACACCAAATTTTTGTCAAATTTTAATATTTTCTCAAGATTTTTCTATTTAATGAATTATTTATTTTCTAGCATTTTAATGTGTAATTTTCTCATTTTTACAGGTTTATTTTAGGAAAAGAAAAAAAAACAAAACAAAAACAAAACAAAACAAAAAAAAACAAAACAAATACCACGTAGCCAAATTCACACCAAGGCAATCTAACAAGAAAGGAAAAAAAGGAGAAAATCAAAGAAAATCAAACATCCTTAACCAAATCTCTACCGTCAAATTATATAATAGCATCTTTCTATCGTCTCTCATTTCCCCCCACCAACCCAACATACAATTTAACCCTTTCCACACTCAATTCCCAATATGGACCTTTCTTGTGTCAATTCCCGCAACAAGACATCCCAGTCGTCATTATTCCTGGGGCAATCTCAACACCAATAAGCTCACAAAACTCATACACCCACCAGCCGCTTTCCACATATTCCTCGCAATCTCCTCTCTCGGCTCTCTCCCAGAGGACACAACAGGGAAGCCAAAAAGAAAAAAAAAGAAAATCTCCATCCCTCTGGGCTCTCTCTTGAAAAAAGGAGGAAAAAAATGACACAAAAAAAAAAAAGGCTCTCGGCTCTCTCTGGGCTGGACCGAAAAGAAGAAGAAAAAAAAGAGAAAAAAACTACTTCCTCAATCTACTCTCTCGGCTCTCACAGACGGAGGACAAGAAACAAAAACAGAGACAAGGAAAAAAGAAGGGAGGCTCTCGGCTCTCTCTCTTGGCTCTCTACCGAAAAAAGAAAGAAAGGCATCAAAAAAACTTCAGCCAAGGCAATTCCACTTTCATTGAGGTATTTTCCAGTTTTTTTTTTAAGCATATTAGATGCATTTTGATTTTAATTTATCTTGCTTTTGCTGGTTTTTATTGTTGTTGTTGTATTGCTGAAAATTGGGAAATGGCATGAACTAGATTGAGGAAAAGGAAATGTTTTTTATGCATGCATGTTAACCGTTTGAAAAAATACCAAAATGAAAAGAAAGAATCTTAGGGGACTGTTTTGATTTATTTTAGTCCTTTTATGTTGTTTTTCTTGTCAAAATAAAATCATATTTGTATTGTAGGAGTTGTAAGAGTGTTGTAGTATAATTTTCATGATTTTTGATGAAAGATATGGTGTTTTGAAAAAATAAAAACTGAACTGATTTCTTGGCATTTTGACCACTTTCGGCTCACTTTTTGTAAAAACTAACTCCGGAAATGGAACCTACGCGAAAAATCGAGTGGGGAGGTGTATTTTGAGGATTTTTGGTGACCGGAGAGGTCACCGGCGGTGGCAGTCGGCGGCGGTGGCGCCACCGGCGGCCACCATGGCCGCCAACTGAAGTAAGCTTCGGTTGGCCAGAGGAGGAGAAGAAACGAAGGAAGAAGAAAGAAAGAAAAGAAAGAGAAGGAGAAAGAAAGAAAAGAAAAGAAGAAAAAAAGGGGTTTGGGCCATTTTTTTTGTTCTGTGGGCTTGTGATTGGGCTTTAGTTTATTTTTTCTTTTGGGTTTCGGTTGGGTTCGGAGGTTGGAGCCCATGAATTTTTTGGCTGGGCTTGAGGGATAAAAAGACAGGTTGGCCTGTGTGTTTTAGCTTGGGTTTTCAGTTGGGCTTAGGTAGCTTTGGCCCAAGTAAAATAAAAAGATTGGCCCGATGCCCTTTATCTTGCCCAGATCTGGTTACGATTTGCACTTTGGCCCCTGATCTTTGGAGTAGTTTTATTGTAGCCTAGAACATTTTAAATTCCTTTCACCTAGGTCCTTAAAATAATTTCATTTTGGTCCCTGAATTTTATCTTTCATTTAATTTTGACCCCTAAACTTTGGAAAAATATAATTTTTGTCCCCAAAGGTTTTTCAATCTTTGCAATTCAGTCCATGGTGAATTTTGACTCTCTTTGTTATGATTGTTTCTTTTCTTCAATAACTAATTATGTTACTTTAGAATATACTTAACTTGGAATTTTTTAGATTTGCTTAAATTTCTTTACGTCTGACATATTAGTGTGAGTTTAGTACTTTTATTATTATTGTTTTTTCAATTAAATTGGTGCCATGATTCTTTTGTTCATTGTGAGTATAAATAGGACAATTTGACTCCATTTAGTCACCACTTCAAACGGGAGGTACCCCTATTTTTATTATTTCAATGTCAATTACGTGCTCTTATGTGCTCTTATGTGTTCCTATGTGTTTATATTTTTATATGCTTTATTTATTTGATTTAAATATTCATTTAAATTTTCTTATATATGTTTTAGTTAATTTTTTACAATGATTCAAGAGGCATTTAAATACCTCAAAAATGTAATAGATAGGATAATTATATTTGTTTTATTATATTTTTCCCTTCTAGATTGTAGTTAGGCGCTCCCCGATGTAATAGATAGGTTGCGTGTTTATGTGGCTTATGTGTTATGTGTTTTATCCGCTTTTCTTAGGATTTTGGCATCTAGATATTATGTTTACGTGTTATGTGCTACGTGCTCTTATGTGTTTATTTATTTTAATTTATGTTTTATTTGTTTCACTGTGAATTGTTAATGCATGACGTCACCACACTAGTCCAACGCTAGTTGTGGCTTCTCTCTTCGCTTACTTGCTAGTCCAACGCTAGTAAGGACTATTAGAAATGGGCTAGTCCAACGCTAGACCCTTTAGGTTGTCTTGCGCTAGATTCATCTTTGTGTGCTATTTATTACATTTTCACGCATATTTTCATTTTTAGGATCTTTTCCCATTTGCATGATATTTCCTATTATATTATCCCCTATCCTCTATATGTGTTAATCATGTCATTTAGAATTGCATTTCATTTAGGACATTGTATAGTAAGTTAGCTCATTTGTTTGTGCATATTAGGAGAATTATTTTTCAAATATGGGAAATGGGTGATTATAACTTTTTAGTTTAAATACCCCATTAATCCCTGTATAAGAAAATTATGTCACGAGTTTTTGTCTCCCGCACCCTTTATGTTGCATTCCCTTTTTCTTTGATCACTTATATATATGTATATAATTTAATTTCTTTTCTTTTATTTTAATTTCATCATTTGCATATTCGTGACACTTTCAAGGAATCATTTTGGGCTTCGCAATTAATGCGATTGGTTCAATTAAACCCCTTGAATGAACATTTTGTCCCTTTCGATATATTTAGATTTGCATCCATATAGGAAACATCCAAATATGATAAAATTAAGGGTTAGATTAGGAAGATTTTGACTAAACCTCGCAACTAGCTTAGACTAGGTTGAAAGGGTGCCTTAGGTTTGAGTCAATTGAACCTTTGCCTTCCCTTTCTTCAACCGTGACTCCCGAACCCATTTTCTCTTGTTTTCAATGACCTGGAGTTGTCAAAAAGGGTTTTGATTTATTTTATTTTTGTCAAAAAATATTTTTGGGTGACTTGGTACACCAAAACACCATACCAAGTGGCGACTCCTATTTTTTCTAAAAAGCCCTTTTAGACTGAATTTTTGGACCCAAATTGTCGCATTCTTTTAAGTCCCATTCTAGGTCCTTTTTAATTTATTATTAATAAATCACATCTTTTTATAAAACTCTTTTTCTTTTCCATCGCGAAAAAATGGGGCGCGACAACTTGGCGACTCCACTGGGGACCTAAGAGAGTCCAAGCACTTGGTTTAGTCGTCTTTTTCTCTTTTTAACCCTTATATTTATCATATTTGGATGTTTTAGGTTGCATTTTTCTCTTTTAGGATATTTTGCATTTCACCCTCGTATTCGTTTATCGTTCCTCGTATATGTGATGAATGATTTATTTATTTACTTTTATTTATTTACTTATATGTATCGCGCTTTGCATTTGGGGGTGGGGAATTTTACCCTAGAGCTTCGCATTGGTTCTCGATCCCTCCCCTCCAAAATGAGCACTGGCATACGTGCATACGTTTTATTTTTTTATTCCTTATTTATTTTTCTTTTAGTGGCTTGTCACGCCACTCCACCCTATTAGGATTTTAGGCGACCCACTTGGACATGTGATCGTATCACGACGTGTGCGTAGCATGATCCGAGGGGTCACTCGATCTTCCGCTTTAAACTTTAGGTTGATGACCTATTAGTTTTTAGTCGAAGGTTGAGGATTCTTTTTAGATTCGCCCAGACGGGTAGCCGTAACACGACGTGTGCGTAGCAACGTCTGGGGAATCGCTCGAGCCACCGACAAGGAACCTTGGGAGTGATGACCCTTGGTTTCCAAGTCTGAAGGCTCGGGGACCTAAAACCTATCGAGTCTAGATGCATTAGTGAACCCTAACCTCATGCATCCATTTTAGCTTGCCTAGGGTAGAGTCGACCTTACCCTATTAGGGACACTATTCACGAGGGGAGGGGTCCAATCCCTTTCCTCTTTTTATTGCTTTATTTCCTTGTGTTGATTTCGTTGCTACAATGTGTTATGTGTATTTATCTGTCTAAACTAACTTTTCTTGGTTTTTGTGTCTTCATTGCATTCATAAGTCCTAGAAAATAAGAGTCCTGGCATGGTACTCTCTAGGAGCCTACCCTATTTGATGTGACACGTTTAAATTCAATGTTTCGCATTTGCAGCATGAATACATTTCATTTTAGGCTTACCCCGGCATTTAAATGGGGTACTTTTAGATCATATGTCAATTATTTCATTGCATATTTAATCGCTTTAATAAACTGGCATCATACATTAACTTTAGAGGGAATGCCGCATAGGGGATCCCGCGTTAGGAATAAGCCGCTTTGTGTCTCGGATATGTAATCCAATGAGACTTACACGTTTATATTTTTTGTACCATCCAAAGGGGTAGTGCACAAGGTAAGGTAGGATTCGATCCCTTCCGTGTGACGGCATTGAGAATGATGGAACAGTTTTTACGCATTAGAATATGAGCCTTTAATAATCACTTTTTGGCCATTTTATCAAAATTGGTAAAAATTCCTTGTGTAACGGACATTAAGTTGAAGAAATTCACAAATTCCTCATTGTTGAGATGATAAGTATGTTAAGGTCGAATCTTGATTTTCGAAGGCTCATAGACTAATGAATCACAATGAATTTTTTGAAACTATCAATGAGCTGACAATTCCATCGATTTTGATAAATCATCAATTTCATTCATTCCATTTTTACATCTAAGATGATTGAATCGATTTTTTCATAGATCATTCGATCCTTACAATTTTGCTCATTTTTAATTTCATTTTCATTCAATTTCATTTTAGATAAATCATCAATTTCATTCTGTTCATTTGGTCAGTGATCCAGTCGATTTTTGAATAAACTGTCAATTCTATCCAATCCATTTGATCAATTTATACATTTCTAGGACAATACAATCAATTTTGAGTTAATCATCAATTTCATTCAATTCATTATTCTTTTAATCAATTTTATTTATTTATTTTTTATTTTTGAATAAATTTTCAATTTCATCCAATCCATTGGATCAGTTTTATTCACTTTCAGGATAATCCAGTCAATTTTTGAACTAACCATCAATTTCATTCGATTCATTAAACCTATTTATTCTCTTTTAAAGTTTCGATCTATAGTTCACCGAAGAAATTAGTCGAGACATTTCAATCCTTTCAAAAGTAAGTTTTATACACTAAATTGATTTTGATATCATTTTATGTGTCAATCAAAGCAGTCAATTCATTCGGACTTTGTCCTCATTTTGTTAGGACAAATTGTCTCTTGTCACTCCAATTATCCAGTCTTTTCAAAATTGTCTTTTCATTGAATCTCAATAAGTCGATCGGATCCATCAGGTATTGTATGGTGCCTATCCCAGAGGATTGCATTTTTCATACTAGGCCAACCCTTGGCATAAAAGGGTTCCCCCATAGGACATGCATACCGATTTTGCAGTTTTGCTTACTAACTCTGGGTATTTTGCTTTTATTTTTTCCCCCTCCCCTGCATTTATAAAAGTTGTTTTAACAAGGTAAAAAAATATTTTTCCTATATCTGATAATATTTTTGGATCTAATAAATTTTGAAAAATTACAAATGTTACTTGATTCTTGGGCAGATCCTACAATGTGAAAAAAAAATGAAAAAAAAAGAATGAAAAATCCATTTGAAAATGCTAGTGTAAAGCATCTCAAAAATCTCTTGATTCATTGTTCCTAATCCATTTTGTCTCAAAAGATAGAAAGAGAAAGTGTGTATATATTTGAAAGTGTATTCTTTAGAGATTTTTATTTTTCTCACATGTATCACATTTGAGAAATTTTCAAACATTTGAATAATAAAGTTTTTATTTAGACAATTATTGTTTTGTATATATTCATTCTTTATTTGCTCATTGAGAGATTTCATGATAGATTTTAAGGAATAAGGCTAAATTGAAATTTTTCGACCTCTTGTTCGAAATTCATGAGTGCATGTCAAATTCTCAAAATTCTTTGCATACACTAGATTTGTGGCCTAAACTATTCAATGAGAATAGTCGGAAATAAAAGGGGTCATTCAAATTTGATAGCTTGTCATAAAAGATCAACCCCAACACTTTTCATTTTCATTTTTTTGTCCACTTTTATTGAACCTCCAAGATCAGTCGCATTGGCTGACTAGTTTCAAAGTGAGATAATTTTTTCCGTGAAAATGTCCGGTGTGTCTAACCAGATTCAATTCACATCTAAGTGAAAGTAAAAATGCACATTACTTCTTATTTTATTTTGAAAATTTGGAATGATACTTTAGGCTTTCGTCTCTCTATCTATACAGATTTTATCATTTATTTCCCCATTTCAGACTTCAAAAACTAGAGTTTCGTTTCAAATAAAAGCCTCAATGATCATGACCCTCCACGGAAAAATTTTCGAATGTCAAATGGAAATGGGTTTTTCCAACGGGTTATTCTTTACTTTAGTTGTCATGAGAAATAAGAATGATGCTTTGGCCATCGTTTCTATCATCTAAACACTCTTATCCTTTGCATCCTCATTTGAACCTAAATTGGTGGTTCGTTTCAAAATCACTTATGATTGCACCCCCACACTGGGGAAGGAGATTTGAGAATTGAAAAAAAAAATGGCAAAAATGCTCAAAATTTTTTGCAAGAGAAAAATTACAAGTTGGGGGGAATTTGACTCTACCATTGATATTTTGGTCTTCACTGTTGAAAAGAAAGAGGGGCCATATATACTCCAAATTAGGGAGTTTTCAATTTTATCATTGACATTGGGATATCAGTATTGGTAAAAAAAAAAAAAAAAGAGAGAAAAGAAAATGTGAAAAAATGAAAAAATGAAAAAATGAAAAAATGATGAAAAAAAAAAAAGAAAAGAAAGAAAATACGAAGACATCCAATGCTGCATTCCCCTTAGTGATTGTTGAAAAAAAAGAGGATTGATAAGAAAAAGGGAGTCAAAAGGGGGTCCCGGATTTTAAATCCAAAACTGGGGCAATTTTTGTGAAAGAAGGCGATCTTAAGTGCGTTGTCCTTGAAAATTCTATTTTTTTTAGCTATCATTGTTAAGCCACATTACAAGCTCATAAAGTCCATTGCTGACTTATCTTTCATGACAATTTGAAGTGAAGATTTCGCCTTTAAGGAATTTACCAATTACTCATGATCATTAGGCCATAACTTGTTTCCATATGTTTAACTATCGTTTCTACCCATACATTACAAGCCCATAGAGCTTATATGTTAACTGAATTTTCTTAAGAAATAAGGGTGATAAGCTATTTGCTTTCACCAAGATGTGATACTGAATGTGTTGGATACAATTTGGGCACAAAAAAAAAAAAAGACAGATCCTGACATACCATCTCCCTGAGTCACCTCAAAATCATGAGTAATACCCATTTGATTGGTCCTAAAAGATGAGCCAACGAGAAGAGGACCCTTTTCCCTCGATATCGATCCCAAAAAGAGGAAGAGATCTTTTGTAATTTGGTTTTGTTTTGAGAGATTTATCATGGAGCTTTCTACATGGCATTTAAAGTTTTTTGTGGAAAAATGCATTTTTTCTATTATACATCAACTCACATTGCATGTTAGTTTTTTAAATTTTGGAAGACACAGTTTTCTTGTTTTGTCCGAATAAATGGAGAATCACTCGAATAAAATTTTAGAATAGACCCAAATTGGGGCAAAATTTTTTGTAATATATCTGTGAGATTTTGTCAAATAGGTTCAAATTGAGGTAAAATTTTTAATACATTTGTAGGGTATGTCCAAGGTCAAGTATATTTCTCAAATCTTGATAAGTCAACACTTTGCATGAATGTTAATTGTTATATCATTACTCAAAAAAAAACAAAAAAAAAAATTTTGAAAATTGAAAAATTCAAGTGCTTTGAAAAATTCTCCTTATGCAGGTGTTTATGGTTGAGATCGAGGAAAAAGTGCAATTCAACTTGCAAATTTGGAGATTAGTCACGAATAAAAATGGAGCAATAATGCTACATTGCAAAGTAGAGGATCGGCTATTTGCTCAAAAGGAGTACATACTTTAGCAGCCAACTTGAAAAAAAAAAAGAGAAAAGAAAAGAAAAAGAGGGAATGAAAAGAAAAAAAAAAGAGAGAAAAAGAAAAGAGAAAATAAAAGAAAGGGGGAATGAGAGAAAAAAAAAAGAGAGAATAGTAAAAAAAAAAGGAGGAAAAAAATGAAAAAAAAGAAAAAAAACGAAAAAAAAGAGAAAAAAAAGGGGATTGAAAAAAAAAGAAAAAGAAAAAGAGAGTTTTCCCTTCGATTTTGCAAATTTTGCAATTGAATTCTGGGAGCATTTCATTGGAGATTACATTTCTAAGTTGGGGTAACACCTTGCCCTCTTATACTGTAATGGAAGTGGTAATACATGCCAAAACCGAGATTCCGTCCTTGCACATTTTGACAAAGGCTCAGGCAGAAGAAATCGAATGGATTAAGGAGCACAATGAGTTGCTGTCTCTAATTGATGAAAAAGAAGTTGAATGTTTGTCATGGACAATGCTATCATCAAAGGATGGTTCGTTAGTTATGACAAGAAAGACAAATCTCGCTTATTTGAAGTGAGGGATAAGGTTTTGAAGTAAATTCTTCCGATTCAAGAGGAGGTTAAAGAAAAGTTTGTTCCAACTTGGCAAGAGTCATTTATTGTTCAAAGAGTGCTATCCGGAAGAACGTCCATTCGTACAGAACTTGATGGACAGGTCTTTCCTTTGCCAATCAATTCAGACATGTGTAATAAATTTTTTTTATCTGATTATGTGATTTTTCGTTTTGAAATACCATCTATGGCGGATCAAAGGCGAGCCTTTTTCTTTTCTCTTTAAACATCTTATCCCTAGTTTTCCCCATTGAACCTCCAGAATAATTTAACCTTTCATTTGATAGCCCTCCTAAAGATTGCAAACCCCATACTGGGGTAAATTTTTATCTCCTATTTGTCATAAAAAAAAAAGAAAAAAAAGAGAAAAAAAGAAGTCAAAAGCCAAACTGGGGCAATTTTTTCGGTTTTAATATCCTCATACTGGGGCAAATATTGATAGAATGCGGTTTTAGGGTTTTTGAAACCTCTTTGAAGATTTTGCTTTGAAGCCTTAACACTTTTTCCACACCCCACATGACCCCATCATAAAAATCATAAAGTCTCGACCTCCGCTTTAGTGATATTTTTAATAAAAATCACTTAATCAAATGGCAATTGATGTCAATACACCTTCACCATTTTTACATGGGAAGGGTTGTCGCGCTAATGCCATCCTTTCTTTAAATACATTTCTGAATTGATAAAGGTCGTTGACAAGATTTGTTCATTAGGTGAAAATCTGAAAGAATGTCTTCTCAAAAAAAAAATGAAAGAAAAAAGAGAAGGACGAAAAGAAAAAATAGAAAATGAAAACAAAATAAAATAAAAAGGTGTGACCTTTGTGAAAATCCGAAAGGTTGAGGTCATCAAGGTGAGATTTTGGAGCACAAGAGAATCATGAACGAAAAGCGGGTTGCTGACACTTGAGATAGTTGCCATTCATTCAAATCTGGTCATTAGAAAAGTTGATTTGTGGTACAAAGTGAGGTATGGCTGACTGATGCTAGAAAATTGAGAAGATTCAAAATAAGTTGCAGCACAACTCTTGAGGAGCAGTTTTGACATCGAAGGATCATGCTTGCATAGTTCTCAGGGCCAAAAGGAGCACAAGGAATCACATGGTATTCGTATCATATGATCATTCTTTTTGTTTTTTCGAAAGCATGAAAAATGTGGCCTTCGTTAAACATGATTTACACTGGGGCAAATATCAAGAGGAATGAGCTCCAATTTTGGTAATGCATTTTAAATCGGCTTTGTGGAAAAAAAAAAGTCTTTTAAAATCGAGAGGACAGTGACATATGTATGTACCTCTCAAATCTCTTGAAAGGAGAGTTGTCATTGGTATTCTTCAAGTTTTAGAATTTGTCACCTTTGTTTTTTTCCAAAAAAAAAAAAAAAAAAAAAAAAAAAGATTACAAATCCACCAACTTGAGCCACAATGTCAAAATGCAAAGCAGATGATTGGTTGAACAAAATTGATTCAAATCGAGTCAATTTCTGAAATGATTTTTCAGGTAATTATTCAAGAACTTTTTCATGCAATAACGTGTGTCATGTCTTTTATCACCGTTAGCATCGAGTCTATCTCACTAACGTGTGTGTTTCATTTCTACCACCGTTAGCATCGAGTTTATCTCACTAACGTGTGTGTTTCTTTTCTTCTACCACCGTTAGCATCGAGTATTGACTCACTAGCGTGTGTTTTACTTTTTCATATCCGTTAGCATCGGGTCCAACCCACTAACGTGTCTTTTATCACCGTTAGCATCGAGTTTATCTCACTAACGTGTGTGTTTCTTTTCTTCTACCACCGTTAGCATCGAGTATTGACTCACTAGCGTGTGTTTTACTTTTTCATATCCGTTAGCATCGGGTCCAACCCACTAACGTGTCTTTTATCACCGTTAGCATCGAGTATTGACTCACTAGCGTGTGTTTTACTTTTTCATATCCGTTAGCATCGGGTCCAACCCACTAACGTGTCTTTTATCACCGTTAGCATCGAGTATTGACTCACTAGCGTGTGTTTTACTTTTTCATATCCGTTAGCATCGGGTCCAACCCACTAACGTGTCTTTTATCACCGTTAGCATCGAGTATTGACTCACTAGCGTGTGTTTTACTTTTTCATATCCGTTAGCATCGGGTCCAACCCACTAACGTGTCTTTTATCACCGTTAGCATCGAGTTTATCTCACTAACGTGTGTGTTTCTTTTCTTCTATCACCGTTAGTATCGAGTATTGACTCACTAGCGTGTGCTATTTTTTTTCATATCCGTTAGCATCGGGTCCAACCCACTAACGTGTCTTTTATCACCGTTAGTATCGAGTATTGACTCACTAGCGTATGTTTTACTTTTTTTATATCCGTTAGCATCGGGTCCAACCCACTAAACGTGTCCTTTTGAATCACCGTTAGTATCGAGTATTGACTCCATAGCGTTGTGTTTTACTTGTTTTTATATCCGTTAGAATGGGTCCAACCCTACTAACGTGTCTTTTTATCACCGTTAGCATCGAGTATTGACTCACTAGCGTGTGTTTTACTTTTTCATATCCGTTAGCATCGGGTCCAACCCACTAACGTGTCTTTTATCACCGTTAGCATCGAGTTTATCTCACTAACGTGTGTGTTTCTTTTCTTCTACCACCGTTAGCATCGAGTATTGACTCACTAGCGTGTGTTTTACTTTTTCATATCCGTTAGCATCGGGTCCAACCCACTAACATGTCTTTTATCACCGTTAGCATCGAGTATTGACTCACTAGCGTGTGTTTTACTTTTTTTATATCCGTTAGCATCGGGTCCAACCCACTAACGTGTCTTTTATCACCGTTAGCATCGAGTATTGACTCACTAACGTGTGTTATGTTTTTTTTTTCACATCCGTTAGCATCGGGTTCAACCCACTAACGTGTCTTTTGTATATCATGTTGGGATTGGGTTTTATCCCTCCAACCTCGGTAGGCGCATGGGTTTTATCCCTCCAACCTCGGCAGACTCGGGTTTTATCCCACTGACCGTCCTTATTTTCATTGGGCATGGGTTTTATCCCTCCAACTTCGGCAGGCTCGGGTTTTATCCTACTGACCATTTTATTTTATTTGGCTCGGATTTTATCCCACCCATTTGTTATTTCTTGACAATCAAATTCAATAATTGTGTTTT